>NW_026869669.1:0-19000 GCF_030014155.1 Tachysurus vachellii
GCCTAAACCCGTTTTTTGTTTGAACCCAACTCATTCCTCCATTTGAGTAAGTTGGGCGATAACAATATATTTTTTGGTTTGTTAGTTTTCATTTTTCACTGTGTTTTATCTTCCTCTTGTGTTTTTAATAACCATGATTACTCTGCAGAACAGATTTTCAGTTTTAAGAGACCAACGTCCAACTGGAGATGGGGAACATGTGCAGACATCCACATCACACAGTATGCAGACAGCCACATCACACAACAGTAAGGTCACATGGGACAAAGTTCTTACAAAAACCTATTTCAAACTCATACAGGCACAACATCACATGGAAACAGTTAAAAATTCATTAGATACAGTCACCTTCCCAACAGGGATGGTCAGACAAGTTAAAAAACTCACTCAGTTATCAAACCATCTTCACCTAATAACATCACTACTGACAGATCATACACAACACAACTGACTGGATGTACAATAACATGGTAATTTTACAGGAACACTACACTACAGTCATCCATAACCTTTTAGGACAGATCACTAACCTTGAGGATCTGGAGTGGCAGGTGGCAGTGAAGTGGGCCCGCAATAGGTATAAACTAAAATTATTTGACAGTACTTTGACTGCCTGCAAACAAATCATTATAGATAAACAGTCCCAATTGTTGGACACAGCGGGCCCCTCACATGCCACTTCACTCCAGAAGGCCGCTACTCCACAGGCCCAGGTCTACCAAAAACCATCTCAACACAATACCTGAACACTCTGTATCACCTTCTTTCTCTTCTACATCACCATCACCTTCTACAGTAGAACCACAAAACAAACACAACAATACTAACCTTTACCACATCTCTCATTTTAGAACTGTTACTACGTTTGGGGAGAATGACGGGGACACGGCTGAAACCAGTGCTAGGCAGAAGGGGATAAGGATGATGGGGCGACGTGAAGAGAAATCTTCTCCACCTAAAACCCGTTCTGAATCCTCCCTCCAATCTAAGCCTCTTGCAGTGGCCAAGCCATCCAGAGTGTCCTCCGACTCCTCAAACGAAGAGCTTTTGGATAGGGTCCCGCTCAGGGACGCACCATACAGACACATTAAAACAAACAGAAAATCAGCAGACTGGTTCATCACAATACATAAGCCCATAGTATTCATAGGGGATTCTAATCTGAGTCGCATCCCCTTAATCAAGAACACGGACATACAGGTAGATAGTTTTCCGGAGGCTAATTTTTTACATCTCACTAAGGTCTTAAGAAAACTCTCACCACATCCACACACACAGCAGGTCATATTAGCGGCAGGTATTTCAACAGACACCAACAACCACACAAGACCTCCATTAAACAGTTACAGGGCCTGTGGAAGGCGGCCCGTACAGCTTTTCCCAAGGCCGCTATTCACACAGCAGCCGTTCATTTTTCGATGTCTTTGCCCGACCAGGAGCTGGCTAATCTGGAGGAACTTAATGAATACATTACGTCCCATGAGAATCCATTGCTTGAAGTAAGCCCGCGACTTTTCAAAGTTGAAAGGGACCACATACATTGGACAGCTGGGACAGCACAATTGATATTCGATTATTGGACAGAACAACTAGATCCAATGTGGTCATAACACAAAAACCTCTTTGAAAGAATAAAGTGCACTAACTGAAAGCATGGATTCTCATGGGACCTAATGTAAAAGGGTAAGTCACACTAGTTGAAGGTCTCCAAGGTTATAAAATGCACATATTTCAATTTGAGGGTTTGTTTTGACGTTTCTAGCATGTTACAAATTCATAAGTTGCAGGTCTCCGGGATCCCACTGTTTCCAATCATCATCATTCTCATCAGCAATATTATGGTCTATTATATGATTATTATTATTATTATTATTATTATATTAATAAAAGATGACTAGAGTTATGGAGGTTTATTTCTTATTTTATTTTATTTATGTGTGGGTTGCAGTGGTTTTTTGTAGCACTTATTATTTTGATTGATTTTTCAATTTTTCATGGCACTTACCTCTTAGCACTTAACACTCCATATACTTGGCTCTCTTTATTTATTTTCATTTTTTCTAATTGGTCAGCCCTAATCATAACCTTTACCCGTATCTTCACTCCATCCCCATACCTCTACTCCCATTCTAACCTTAAACCCAACACCTCTCCCATACCTAACCCTAACCAAACACCTATCTTATACCTAACCTTAACCCAACACCTATCCCGTACCTAACCTTAACCCAACACCTCTCCCATACCTAACCTTAACCCAACACCTCTCCCATACCTAACCTTAACCCCACACCTTTCCCATACCTAACCTTAACCCAACACCTAACCCCAACCCTGACCCCAACCTAACACCTAACCCTAACCTCCGCCCCCTTCCCCTACCCCATTTTCCTACCCCAAACCCTTACCCTAACCTTGACCTACCCCTACACCTTTTCCTATCCCTAAACCCAACCTTTACCTTCCTCTTTCTCTCTTCTCTCTTCCCCCCTCCCCTCCTCCCCCCTCCACTGCACTACCCCTTCTTTTCTCTCTTTCCCCTTGTCTATTAATTAAATATATTTTTTAACACTTACCTTTATAGGATCCTTTTTCAATACTTACCGCTATCCATGTAGATTAGACAGTTCATTCCATCCATAGGGAGCTCCTGGAGACCTGCAATGCAGAAATCAAATAAATTTATAAATAAATAAATAATTATATCAATACATTAATTCCACCTACCTGGACTTATGCTTGTCACAATCCTCACACATTCTTTCTTCTTTCTTCTTTTTTGTTTACTGTCCCCATCCAGGTTTCTTTAGGCCCGTGCACCCAAAAGGGATTCATTCCCTTCATTAAACATCATTTATCATAAACCTAACCCTAACCCTAACCCTAACCCTAACCTAAACCCAACCCTAACCTTAACCTTTACCCTTACCCTATGCCCTTACCCCAACCCTAACCCTAACCTTAACCCAGTACCCAAACCTAACCCTTAGTCCTTGCCCTATCCTCTTACCCAAACCTTTGCCCTAACCTTAACCCCATACCTAACCCTACCTTTCCGACTGTTCTTTTGGCCCCCCACACCCCTTTTCCGTTCTCTAAACTTATCTTTACTTTCTTAGCTCTTTCCTTTCCCCTTCCCTTTCCCCCACCCCTCCTTTTCCTCTATTTTGCCTCTTCTTCTCTACCCTTTCTTCTCTCCCCTCTCTCACCCAAAGTTCCTAGTTTCTACAAAATACTTACCTGTAGACCGGTCCTCCTCCAATACTTACCTTATTGCAGTACAACTCCGATTTCACTCCATCCAAAAAATAGGGGATCTTGGAGACCTGTAAAATAAATAAATCAATCAATCAATCAATAAACAAATTAATAAATAAATAAAATATCTGATTAAAACAAATAGGGGGGAAGGAGATTCTTGGTTGTGCCCGTGCACCAAAAATCCAATTGGATAATTTTTTCAAGAAACAGCCCTTCTAAAACCTAACCTTGCCAGAGCCTTCTGTTTCTCTTTCCTCCCCTACTCTAATAAATTAACAACAAGATTCACAAGACAGCTAAATTCAGTAACAGTAACAAATGGTGACTCTTATTTTGAAAAATAAAATGGCAGACTCTAAGCTCAATGACCAACCAGAAACTGCCAAGTCATACTCCCCCTTTTGGAGGGAAAAGTAAAGCTCCAGAGGAAGCTGTTCCTGTGAGGTTAAAAATACAACCAATCAACACTCACCTTACAGGATGATGTCACACATTAGGGAAGCCACACCCATTCACATACAGATATAAAAGGCAGCTCAACTCCCCACTCCAGTTGACAGTCCTCTGAGGAAGCATTTTATTTGCGAAACGTTAGGATTTTAAAGGAACCTCTTTTTACTTGAAATTTCTTTTCTGCATTAAGTCTTTTAAATGTACTCAATAAAGTTTGTTATTTTTAAACCTCACGGAGGGAGGAAGAACACGGCAACAACACAAGAAAACAAATAAAAAATACCAAGCCAACCAGGACACTGGGAGAAAAAGGAAACCACCATCTAGAAGGTAAAAAAAAGCTGGACTTTCACCCATCTGCTTCTGAGAAGAGCCAAGGGGAACCACCTTCTTCTTCTTCCTTCCCAAACGGCACCTGGAATACAATTTGGCTTGAGGGACTCATTGATCACATCCACACCTAGGCCCTTCTGCCTAAACCTGTTTGTTTGTTTAAACCCAACAAAGTCTCCCAGTTGAGTAAGTTGGGCGATAACAATTTTATTTTCTGGTTTGTTAATCTTAATTTTTACTGTGTTTCTTCCTCTTTGGTTTTTATAACTATGATTCAATTGCAGAACAGATTTTCGGTTTTAAGAGACCAACGTCCAACTGGAGATGGGGAACACGTGCAGACATCCACATCACACACCATACAGACAGCCACATCATACAACAGTAAGGTCACACTAGATAAAGCTCTTACAAAAACATATTTCAAATTGATACAGGCACAACACCACATAGAAACAGTCAAAAACTCACTAGACACAGTCACCTTTCCGACAGGCATGGTCAGACAAGTCAAAAAACTCACACAGTTTATCAAGCCATCTTCACCCAATAACACCACAACTGAGAAAATCCTACACAACACAACGGACTGGATGTACAATAACATGGTCATTTTACGAGAACATTACACAACAGTTATCAATAATCTTTTAGCACAGATTACCGACTTTGGGGATTTGGAGTGGCAAGTGGCAGTGAAGTGGGCCCGAAATAGGTATAAACAAAAATTAATTGATAGCAATTTGACCGCTTGCAAACAAATCATTTTAGACAGACAGTCCCAATCTTTGGACACGGCGGGCCCCTCACATGCCACTCCACTCCAAAAGGCCGCTACTCCACAGGCCCAAGTCCACAAAAAACCACCTCGACACAATACCGCACACTCTATATCACCTTCTCTTTCTTCTACAACATCACCTTCTACAGTAATGTCACCAAACAACCCTAATAATAATAACTCTGATCACACTTTTCATTCTAGAACCGTCACTACGTCTGGGGAGAATGACGGGGACACGGCTGAAACCACTGCTAGGCAGAAGGGGATAAGGATGAGGGGGCGACGTGAAGAGAAATCTTCTCCACCTGGAACCCGTTCTGAATCCTCCCTCCAATCTAAGCCTCTTGCAGTGGCTAAGCCATCCAGAGTGTCCTCCGACTCCTCAGATGAAGAGCTCTTAGATAGGGTCCCGCTCAGGGACACTCTGTACAGACACATCAACACAAATAGAAAAGCATCAGACTGGTCCATTTCAATACACAAACCCATAGTGTTTATAGGGGACGGTAATCTAAACCGTATCCCCTCAATCAAGAACACAAATATACAGATAGACAGCTTTCCGGAGGCTAATTTCTTACATCTCACCAAAGTCTTACGGAAACTTTCACCACATCCACACACACAGCAGGTAGCATTAGCTGCAGGTATTCATAACAGACACCAACTACCATACAAGACAGCCATAAAACAACTGCAGGGCCTGTGGAAGGCGGCCTACACAGCGTTCCCCAATGCCACAGTTCACACAGCATTGGTTCCATATTCGTGGTCTTTGCCTGATCAGGAGCAGCAGAATCTGGAGGTGCTCAATGAATACATTGCGTCTCATGAAAATCCATTAATGGCTGAGAGCCAGGATCTCTTTAAAGTAGAACAGGATGGCATATGCTGGACAACCGACACAGCACAGGCAATATTTGACTACTGGGTAGAGCAACTAGATCCGTAACAACACAATTGCAATAGATGCACATAACTTCAGACAACAACCTTAACAAAAACCTATTTTGAAGAACATAAGAACTCATAAAACATGGATTTTCATGAGACACAATGTAGAAAGGTGAGTACACCCAAATGCAAGGTCACCAAAGTTACAATAGGTACATCTCATTCTTGAAGGTTTCAATTTACGGTTTTCATCATTATTCTGTAGGGTACAGGTCTCCAGGATCCCTTTCTGGTTGAAAATCATTTCATTGTCATTATTATTATTCTTATTTATATTATTATTTATTATTATTATTATTGTTTATATAAATAAAAAAGACAAAAAACAGAGTCATGGATATAGAATCCTTAAATTTCTTTTGGTGTGTGGATTTGCGGTGATTACTATTTTTAGCACTTACCTTTTTTTTGATCACTTATCCTTTAGCACTTCTTTTAGCACTTATTGCTCCATGCTCTTGTTTGAAATCTTTTTCTAGTACTGTAGCTATTATAATAATCTACTGTTATCTATCATTCCTGACCTCAACCTGCTCTTACCCCAATCTTACTTTTCTACTTCAACCTGTACCTCAAACCAACACCTAACCTTAACCTCGGCCCTTATCCTCACCCCATCCCCTTACCCCGACCCGGACCCTAACCTTAACCCAACACCCAACCCTAACCTTAACCTCTGCCCTTATCCTCTTACCCAAACTTCTGCCCTAACCTTAACCTAAACCCAACCCTAACCTTAACCTTTACCCTTACCCCATGCCCTTACCCTAACCCTAACCCTAACCTTAACCCAGTACCCAAACCTAACCCTTAGTCCTTGCCCTATCCTCTTACCCAAACCTTTGCCCTAACCTTAACCCCATACCTAACCCTACCTTTCTGACTGGTCTTTTGGCCCCCACACCCTTTTCCGTTCTCTAAACTTATCTTTACTTTCTTAGCTCTTTCCTTTCCCCTTCCTTTTCCCCCACCCCTCCTTTTCCTCTATTTTGCCTCTTCTTCTCTACCCTTTCTTCTCTCCCCTCTCTCACCCAAAGTTCCTAGTTTCTACAAAATACTTACCTGTAGACCGGTCCTCCTCCAATACTTACCTTATTGCAGTACAACTCCGATTTCACTCCATCCAAAAAATAGGGGATCTTGGAGACCTGTAAAATAAATAAATCAATCAATCAATCAATAAACAAATTAATAAATAAATAAAATATCTGATTAAAACAAATAGGGGGGAAGGAGATTCTTGGTTGTGCCCGTGCACCAAAAATCCAATTGGATAATTTTTTCAAGAAACAGCCTTCTAAAACCTAACCTTGCCAGAGCCTTCTGTTTCTCTTTCCTCCCCTACTCTAATAAATTAACAACAAGATTCACAAGACAGCTAAATTCAGTAACAGTAACAAATGGTGACTCTTATTTTGAAAAATAAAATGGCAGACTCTAAGCTCAATGACCAACCAGAAACTGCCAAGTCATACTCCCCCTTTTGGAGGGAAAAGTAAAGCTCCAGAGGAAGCTGTTCCTGTGAGGTTAAAAATACAACCAATCAACACTCACCTTACAGGATGATGTCACACATTAGGGAAGCCACACCCATTCACATACAGATATAAAAGGCAGCTCAACTCCCCACTCCAGTTGACAGTCCTCTGAGGAAGCATTTTATTTGCGAAACGTTAGGATTTTAAAGGAACCTCTTTTTACTTGAAATTTCTTTTCTGCATTAAGTCTTTTAAATGAACTCCAATAAAGTTTGTTATTTTTAAACCTCACGGAGGGAGGAAGAACACGGCAACAACACAAGAAAACAAATAAAAAATACCAAGCCAACCAGGACACTGGGAGAAAAAGGAAACCACCATCTAGAAGGTAAAAAAAAGCTGGACTTTCACCCATCTGCTTCTGAGAAGAGCCAAGGGGAACCACCTTCTTCTTCTTCCTTCCCAAACGGCACCTGGAATACAATTTGGCTTGAGGGACTCATTGATCACATCCACACCTAGGCCCTTCTGCCTAAACCTGTTTGTTTGTTTAAACCCAACAAAGTCTCCCAGTTGAGTAAGTTGGGCGATAACAATTTTATTTTCTGGTTTGTTAATCTTAATTTTTACTGTGTTTCTTCCTCTTTGGTTTTTATAACTATGATTCAATTGCAGAACAGATTTTCGGTTTTAAGAGACCAACGTCCAACTGGAGATGGGGAACACGTGCAGACATCCACATCACACACCATACAGACAGCCACATCATACAACAGTAAGGTCACACTAGATAAAGCTCTTACAAAAACATATTTCAAATTGATACAGGCACAACACCACATAGAAACAGTCAAAAACTCACTAGACACAGTCACCTTTCCGACAGGCATGGTCAGACAAGTCAAAAAACTCACACAGTTTATCAAGCCATCTTCACCCAATAACACCACAACTGAGAAAATCCTACACAACACAACGGACTGGATGTACAATAACATGGTCATTTTACGAGAACATTACACAACAGTTATCAATAATCTTTTAGCACAGATTACCGACTTTGGGGATTTGGAGTGGCAAGTGGCAGTGACGTGGGCCCGAAATAGGTATAAACAAAAATTAATTGATAGCAATTTGACCGCTTGCAAACAAATCATTTTAGACAGACAGTCCCAATCTTTGGACACGGCGGGCCCCTCACATGCCACTCCACTCCAAAAGGCCGCTACTCCACAGGCCCAAGTCCACAAAAAACCACCTCGACACAATACCGCACACTCTATATCACCTTCTCTTTCTTCTACATCATCACCTTCTACAGTAATGTCACCAAACAACCCTAATAATAATAACTCTGATCACACTTTTCATTCTAGAACCGTTACTACGTCTGGGGAGAATGACGGGGACACGGCTGAAACCACTGCTAGGCAGAAGGGGATGAGGATGAGGGGGCGACGTGAAGAGAAATCTTCTCCACCTGGAACCCGTTCTGAATCCTCCCTCCAATCTAAGCCTCTTGCAGTGGCTAAGCCATCCAGAGTGTCCTCCGACTCCTCAGATGAAGAGCTCTTAGATAGGGTCCCGCTCAGGGACACTCTGTACAGACACATCAACACAAATAGAAAAGCATCAGACTGGTCCATTTCAATACACAAACCCATAGTGTTTATAGGGGACGGTAATCTAAACCGTATCCCCTCAATCAAGAACACAAATATACAGATAGACAGCTTTCCGGAGGCTAATTTCTTACATCTCACCAAAGTCTTACGGAAACTTTCACCACATCCACACACACAGCAGGTAGCATTAGCTGCAGGTATTCATAACAGACACCAACTACCATACAAGACAGCCATAAAACAACTGCAGGGCCTGTGGAAGGCGGCCTACACAGCGTTCCCCAATGCCACAGTTCACACAGCATTGGTTCCATATTCGTGGTCTTTGCCTGATCAGGAGCAGCAGAATCTGGAGGTGCTCAATGAATACATTGCGTCTCATGAAAATCCATTAATGGCTGAGAGCCAGGATCTCTTTAAAGTAGAACAGGATGGCATATGCTGGACAACCGACACAGCACAGGCAATATTTGACTACTGGGTAGAGCAACTAGATCCGTAACAACACAATTGCAATAGATGCACATAACTTCAGACAACAACCTTAACAAAAACCTATTTTGAAGAACATAAGAACTCATAAAACATGGATTTTCATGAGACACAATGTAGAAAGGTGAGTACACCCAAATGCAAGGTCACCAAAGTTACAATAGGTACATCTCATTCTTGAAGGTTTCAATTTACGGTTTTCATCATTATTCTGTAGGGTACAGGTCTCCAGGATCCCTTTCTGGTTGAAAATCATTTCATTGTCATTATTATTATTCTTATTTATATTATTATTTATTATTATTATTATTGTTTATATAAATAAAAAAGACAAAAAACAGAGTCATGGATATAGAATCCTTAAATTTCTTTTGGTGTGTGGATTTGCGGTGATTACTATTTTTAGCACTTACCTTTTTTTTGATCACTTATCCTTTAGCACTTCTTTTAGCACTTATTGCTCCATGCTCTTGTTTGAAATCTTTTTCTAGTACTGTAGCTATTATAATAATCTACTGTTATCTATCATTCCTGACCTCAACCTGCTCTTACCCCAATCTTACTTTTCTACTTCAACCTGTACCTCAAACCAACACCTAACCTTAACCTCGGCCCTTATCCTCACCCCATCCCCTTACCCCGACCCGGACCCTAACCTTAACCCAACACCCAACCCTAACCTTAACCTCTGCCCTTATCCTCTTACCCAAACTTCTGCCCTAACCTTAACCTAAACCCAACCCTAACCTTAACCTTTACCCTTACCCCATGCCCTTACCCTAACCCTAACCCTAACCTTAACCCAGTACCCAAACCTAACCCTTAGTCCTTGCCCTATCCTCTTACCCAAACCTTTGCCCTAACCTTAACCCCATACCTAACCCTACCTTTCTGACTGGTCTTTTGGCCCCCACACCCTTTTCCGTTCTCTAAACTTATCTTTACTTTCTTAGCTCTTTCCTTTCCCCTTCCTTTTCCCCCACCCCTCCTTTTCCTCTATTTTGCCTCTTCTTCTCTACCCTTTCTTCTCTCCCCTCTCTCACCCAAAGTTCCTAGTTTCTACAAAATACTTACCTGTAGACCGGTCCTCCTCCAATACTTACCTTATTGCAGTACAACTCCGATTTCACTCCATCCAAAAAATAGGGGATCTTGGAGACCTGTAAAATAAATAAATCAATCAATCAATCAATAAACAAATTAATAAATAAATAAAATATCTGATTAAAACAAATAGGGGGGAAGGAGATTCTTGGTTGTGCCCGTGCACCAAAAATCCAATTGGATAATTTTTTCAAGAAACAGCCCTTCCCCCCCCTCCCCCCCCCCTCCCCCTCCCCCTCCCTCTACCATACTACCCCCTCTTTTCTCCCTTTCCCCCTGTAAATAAATTCTGTAAAAAATCATTACAATACTTACCTTCATAGGATAGTCTCTCAATACTTACCGCCATCCATCTAGATTAGACCGTTCATTCCATCCACAGGGGGTTCCTGGAGACCTGTAATGAAGAAAACAAATAAATAATTAATTAAACAACAAAATCAATCAAACCTACCTGGACAATTAAATATATATGGGGGGAAAGAGTCTCTTTGGATGTGCCCGTGCCCAAAGATCCTTTGGATACTTTCTGAAACATTTTGCAAAAAACCTAACCCTAAACCTAACCCAAACCTTAACCCTAACCCAAACCTTAACCTTAACCCTAACCCTTAACCCTAACCCTCACCCAAAACCTTAACCTTAACCTTTACCCTTACCCTATGCCCTTACCCCAACCCTAACCCTAACCTTAACCCAGTACCCAATAAAACCTAACCTTGCCAGAGCCTTCTGTTTCTCTTTCCTCCCCTACTCTAATAAATTAACAACAAGATTCACAAGACAGCTAAATTCAGTAACAGTAACAAATGGTGACTCTTATTTTGAAAAATAAAATGGCAGACTCTAAGCTCAATGACCAACCAGAAACTGCCAAGTCATACTCCCCCTTTTGGAGGGAAAAGTAAAGCTCCAGAGGAAGCTGTTCCTGTGAGGTTAAAAATACAACCAATCAACACTCACCTTACAGGATGATGTCACACATTAGGGAAGCCACACCCATTCACATACAGATATAAAAGGCAGCTCAACTCCCCACTCCAGTTGACAGTCCTCTGAGGAAGCATTTTATTTGCGAAACGTTAGGATTTTAAAGGAACCTCTTTTTACTTGAAATTTCTTTTCTGCATTAAGTCTTTTAAATGAACTCCAATAAAGTTTGTTATTTTTAAACCTCACGGAGGGAGGAAGAACACGGCAACAACACAAGAAAACAAATAAAAAATACCAAGCCAACCAGGACACTGGGAGAAAAAGGAAACCACCATCTAGAAGGTAAAAAAAAGCTGGACTTTCACCCATCTGCTTCTGAGAAGAGCCAAGGGGAACCACCTTCTTCTTCTTCCTTCCCAAACGGCACCTGGAATACAATTTGGCTTGAGGGACTCATTGATCACATCCACACCTAGGCCCTTCTGCCTAAACCTGTTTGTTTGTTTAAACCCAACAAAGTCTCCCAGTTGAGTAAGTTGGGCGATAACAATTTTATTTTCTGGTTTGTTAATCTTAATTTTTACTGTGTTTCTTCCTCTTTGGTTTTTATAACTATGATTCAATTGCAGAACAGATTTTCGGTTTTAAGAGACCAACGTCCAACTGGAGATGGGGAACACGTGCAGACATCCACATCACACACCATACAGACAGCCACATCATACAACAGTAAGGTCACACTAGATAAAGCTCTTACAAAAACATATTTCAAATTGATACAGGCACAACACCACATAGAAACAGTCAAAAACTCACTAGACACAGTCACCTTTCCGACAGGCATGGTCAGACAAGTCAAAAAACTCACACAGTTTATCAAGCCATCTTCACCCAATAACACCACAACTGAGAAAATCCTACACAACACAACGGACTGGATGTACAATAACATGGTCATTTTACGAGAACATTACACAACAGTTATCAATAATCTTTTAGCACAGATTACCGACTTTGGGGATTTGGAGTGGCAAGTGGCAGTGACGTGGGCCCGAAATAGGTATAAACAAAAATTAATTGATAGCAATTTGACCGCTTGCAAACAAATCATTTTAGACAGACAGTCCCAATCTTTGGACACGGCGGGCCCCTCACATGCCACTCCACTCCAAAAGGCCGCTACTCCACAGGCCCAAGTCCACAAAAAACCACCTCGACACAATACCGCACACTCTATATCACCTTCTCTTTCTTCTACATCATCACCTTCTACAGTAATGTCACCAAACAACCCTAATAATAATAACTCTGATCACACTTTTCATTCTAGAACCGTTACTACGTCTGGGGAGAATGACGGGGACACGGCTGAAACCACTGCTAGGCAGAAGGGGATGAGGATGAGGGGGCGACGTGAAGAGAAATCTTCTCCACCTGGAACCCGTTCTGAATCCTCCCTCCAATCTAAGCCTCTTGCAGTGGCTAAGCCATCCAGAGTGTCCTCCGACTCCTCAGATGAAGAGCTCTTAGATAGGGTCCCGCTCAGGGACACTCTGTACAGACACATCAACACAAATAGAAAAGCATCAGACTGGTCCATTTCAATACACAAACCCATAGTGTTTATAGGGGACGGTAATCTAAACCGTATCCCCTCAATCAAGAACACAAATATACAGATAGACAGCTTTCCGGAGGCTAATTTCTTACATCTCACCAAAGTCTTACGGAAACTTTCACCACATCCACACACACAGCAGGTAGCATTAGCTGCAGGTATTCATAACAGACACCAACTACCATACAAGACAGCCATAAAACAACTGCAGGGCCTGTGGAAGGCGGCCTACACAGCGTTCCCCAATGCCACAGTTCACACAGCATTGGTTCCATATTCGTGGTCTTTGCCTGATCAGGAGCAGCAGAATCTGGAGGTGCTCAATGAATACATTGCGTCTCATGAAAATCCATTAATGGCTGAGAGCCAGGATCTCTTTAAAGTAGAACAGGATGGCATATGCTGGACAACCGACACAGCACAGGCAATATTTGACTACTGGGTAGAGCAACTAGATCCGTAACAACACAATTGCAATAGATGCACATAACTTCAGACAACAACCTTAACAAAAACCTATTTTGAAGAACATAAGAACTCATAAAACATGGATTTTCATGAGACACAATGTAGAAAGGTGAGTACACCCAAATGCAAGGTCACCAAAGTTACAATAGGTACATCTCATTCTTGAAGGTTTCAATTTACGGTTTTCATCATTATTCTGTAGGGTACAGGTCTCCAGGATCCCTTTCTGGTTGAAAATCATTTCATTGTCATTATTATTATTCTTATTTATATTATTATTTATTATTATTATTATTGTTTATATAAATAAAAAAGACAAAAAACAGAGTCATGGATATAGAATCCTTAAATTTCTTTTGGTGTGTGGATTTGCGGTGATTACTATTTTTAGCACTTACCTTTTTTTTGATCACTTATCCTTTAGCACTTCTTTTAGCACTTATTGCTCCATGCTCTTGTTTGAAATCTTTTTCTAGTACTGTAGCTATTATAATAATCTACTGTTATCTATCATTCCTGACCTCAACCTGCTCTTACCCCAATCTTACTTTTCTACTTCAACCTGTACCTCAAACCAACACCTAACCTTAACCTCGGCCCTTATCCTCACCCCATCCCCTTACCCCGACCCGGACCCTAACCTTAACCCAACACCCAACCCTAACCTTAACCTCTGCCCTTATCCTCTTACCCAAACTTCTGCCCTAACCTTAACCTAAACCCAACCCTAACCTTAACCTTTACCCTTACCCCATGCCCTTACCCTAACCCTAACCCTAACCTTAACCCAGTACCCAAACCTAACCCTTAGTCCTTGCCCTATCCTCTTACCCAAACCTTTGCCCTAACCTTAACCCCATACCTAACCCTACCTTTCTGACTGGTCTTTTGGCCCCCACACCCTTTTCCGTTCTCTAAACTTATCTTTACTTTCTTAGCTCTTTCCTTTCCCCTTCCTTTTCCCCCACCCCTCCTTTTCCTCTATTTTGCCTCTTCTTCTCTACCCTTTCTTCTCTCCCCTCTCTCACCCAAAGTTCCTAGTTTCTACAAAATACTTACCTGTAGACCGGTCCTCCTCCAATACTTACCTTATTGCAGTACAACTCCGATTTCACTCCATCCAAAAAATAGGGGATCTTGGAGACCTGTAAAATAAATAAATCAATCAATCAATCAATAAACAAATTAATAAATAAATAAAATATCTGATTAAAACAAATAGGGGGGAAGGAGATTCTTGGTTGTGCCCGTGCACCAAAAATCCAATTGGATAATTTTTTCAAGAAACAGCCCTTCTAAAACCTAACCTTGCCAGAGCCTTCTGTTTCTCTTTCCTCCCCTACTCTAATAAATTAACAACAAGATTCACAAGACAGCTAAATTCAGTAACAGTAACAAATGGTGACTCTTATTTTGAAAAATAAAATGGCAGACTCTAAGCTCAATGACCAACCAGAAACTGCCAAGTCATACTCCCCCTTTTGGAGGGAAAAGTAAAGCTCCAGAGGAAGCTGTTCCTGTGAGGTTAAAAATACAACCAATCAACACTCACCTTACAGGATGATGTCACACATTAGGGAAGCCACACCCATTCACATACAGATATAAAAGGCAGCTCAACTCCCCACTCCAGTTGACAGTCCTCTGAGGAAGCATTTTATTTGCGAAACGTTAGGATTTTAAAGGAACCTCTTTTTACTTGAAATTTCTTTTCTGCATTAAGTCTTTTAAATGAACTCCAATAAAGTTTGTTATTTTTAAACCTCACGGAGGGAGGAAGAACACGGCAACAACACAAGAAAACAAATAAAAAATACCAAGCCAACCAGGACACTGGGAGAAAAAGGAAACCACCATCTAGAAGGTAAAAAAAAGCTGGACTTTCACCCATCTGCTTCTGAGAAGAGCCAAGGGGAACCACCTTCTTCTTCTTCCTTCCCAAACGGCACCTGGAATACAATTTGGCTTGAGGGACTCATTGATCACATCCACACCTAGGCCCTTCTGCCTAAACCTGTTTGTTTGTTTAAACCCAACAAAGTCTCCCAGTTGAGTAAGTTGGGCGATAACAATTTTATTTTCTGGTTTGTTAATCTTAATTTTTACTGTGTTTCTTCCTCTTTGGTTTTTATAACTATGATTCAATTGCAGAACAGATTTTCGGTTTTAAGAGACCAACGTCCAACTGGAGATGGGGAACACGTGCAGACATCCACATCACACACCATACAGACAGCCACATCATACAACAGTAAGGTCACACTAGATAAAGCTCTTACAAAAACATATTTCAAATTGATACAGGCACAACACCACATAGAAACAGTCAAAAACTCACTAGACACAGTCACCTTTCCGACAGGCATGGTCAGACAAGTCAAAAAACTCACACAGTTTATCAAGCCATCTTCACCCAATAACACCACAACTGAGAAAATCCTACACAACACAACGGACTGGATGTACAATAACATGGTCATTTTACGAGAACATTACACAACAGTTATCAATAATCTTTTAGCACAGATTACCGACTTTGGGGATTTGGAGTGGCAAGTGGCAGTGACGTGGGCCCGAAATAGGTATAAACAAAAATTAATTGATAGCAATTTGACCGCTTGCAAACAAATCATTTTAGACAGACAGTCCCAATCTTTGGACACGGCGGGCCCCTCACATGCCACTCCACTCCAAAAGGCCGCTACTCCACAGGCCCAAGTCCACAAAAAACCACCTCGACACAATACCGCACACTCTATATCACCTTCTCTTTCTTCTACATCATCACCTTCTACAGTAATGTCACCAAACAACCCTAATAATAATAACTCTGATCACACTTTTCATTCTAGAACCGTTACTACGTCTGGGGAGAATGACGGGGACACGGCTGAAACCACTGCTAGGCAGAAGGGGATGAGGATGAGGGGGCGACGTGAAGAGAAATCTTCTCCACCTGGAACCCGTTCTGAATCCTCCCTCCAATCTAAGCCTCTTGCAGTGGCTAAGCCATCCAGAGTGTCCTCCGACTCCTCAGATGAAGAGCTCTTAGATAGGGTCCCGCTCAGGGACACTCTGTACAGACACATCAACACAAATAGAAAAGCATCAGACTGGTCCATTTCAATACACAAACCCATAGTGTTTATAGGGGACGGTAATCTAAACCGTATCCCCTCAATCAAGAACACAAATATACAGATAGACAGCTTTCCGGAGGCTAATTTCTTACATCTCACCAAAGTCTTACGGAAACTTTCACCACATCCACACACACAGCAGGTAGCATTAGCTGCAGGTATTCATAACAGACACCAACTACCATACAAGACAGCCATAAAACAACTGCAGGGCCTGTGGAAGGCGGCCTACACAGCGTTCCCCAATGCCACAGTTCACACAGCATTGGTTCCATATTCGTGGTCTTTGCCTGATCAGGAGCAGCAGAATCTGGAGGTGCTCAATGAATACATTGCGTCTCATGAAAATCCATTAATGGCTGAGAGCCAGGATCTCTTTAAAGTAGAACAGGATGGCATATGCTGGACAACCGACACAGCACAGGCAATATTTGACTACTGGGTAGAGCAACTAGATCCGTAACAACACAATTGCAATAGATGCACATAACTTCAGACAACAACCTTAACAAAAACCTATTTTGAAGAACATAAGAACTCATAAAACATGGATTTTCATGAGACACAATGTAGAAAGGTGAGTACACCCAAATGCAAGGTCACCAAAGTTACAATAGGTACATCTCATTCTTGAAGGTTTCAATTTACGGTTTTCATCATTATTCTGTAGGGTACAGGTCTCCAGGATCCCTTTCTGGTTGAAAATCATTTCATTGTCATTATTATTATTCTTATTTATATTATTATTTATTATTATTATTATTGTTTATATAAATAAAAAAGACAAAAAACAGAGTCATGGATATAGAATCCTTAAATTTCTTTTGGTGTGTGGATTTGCGGTGATTACTATTTTTAGCACTTACCTTTTTTTTGATCACTTATCCTTTAGCACTTCTTTTAGCACTTATTGCTCCATGCTCTTGTTTGAAATCTTTTTCTAGTACTGTAGCTATTATAATAATCTACTGTTATCTATCATTCCTGACCTCAACCTGCTCTTACCCCAATCTTACTTTTCTACTTCAACCTGTACCTCAAACCAACACCTAACCTTAACCTCGGCCCTTATCCTCACCCCATCCCCTTACCCCGACCCGGACCCTAACCTTAACCCAACACCCAACCCTAACCTTAACCTCTGCCCTTATCCTCTTACCCAAACTTCTGCCCTAACCTTAACCTAAACCCAACCCTAACCTTAACCTTTACCCTTACCCCATGCCCTTACCCTAACCCTAACCCTAACCTTAACCCAGTACCCAAACCTAACCCTTAGTCCTTGCCCTATCCTCTTACCCAAACCTTTGCCCTAACCTTAACCCCATACCTAACCCTACCTTTCTGACTGGTCTTTTGGCCCCCACACCCTTTTCCGTTCTCTAAACTTATCTTTACTTTCTTAGCTCTTTCCTTTCCCCTTCCTTTTCCCCCACCCCTCCTTTTCCTCTATTTTGCCTCTTCTTCTCTACCCTTTCTTCTCTCCCCTCTCTCACCCAAAGTTCCTAGTTTCTACAAAATACTTACCTGTAGACCGGTCCTCCTCCAATACTTACCTTATTGCAGTACAACTCCGATTTCACTCCATCCAAAAAATAGGGGATCTTGGAGACCTGTAAAATAAATAAATCAATCAATCAATCAATAAACAAATTAATAAATAAATAAAATATCTGATTAAAACAAATAGGGGGGAAGGAGATTCTTGGTTGTGCCCGTGCACCAAAAATCCAATTGGATAATTTTTTTAAGAAACAGCCTTTCTAAAACCTAACCCTAACCCTAACCCTAACCCTAACCCTAACCCTAACCCGAGTCATTGTATACTTTCAAAAACCTAACCCTAACCCTAACCCTAACCCTAACCCTAACCTTTACCCTTACCCCATGCCCCTAGGGTTCTCACCCAAAGTTATCCTAATTTCCACAAAATACTTACCTGTAGACCGGTCCTCCTTCAATACTTACCTTAATGCAGTAAAACTCCGGTTTCACTCCATCCATAAAATAGGGGATCTTGGAGACCTGTAAAATAAATAAATAAATAATTAAATCAATAAACAAATTAATAAAAAAATATCTGATTAAAATAAATAAGGGGGGAAAGGGATTCTTGGTTGTGCCCGTGCATCAAAGATCCAATAGGATATTTTTTAAGAAACAATCTTTCTAAAACCTAACCCTAACCCTAACCCTAACCCCTAACCCTAACCCTAACCCTAACCCATTCTTAACCTAACACCTAACCCTCATTTCCCTTATTTTCTTGACCCCTACACCTTTTCCTATCCCTAACCCCAACCTTTACCTTTCTTGTCTCTTCCCCCCCCTCCCCCCCCCTCCTCCCCCTCCCTCTG
>NW_026869670.1:2500-18255 GCF_030014155.1 Tachysurus vachellii
CCTAACCCTAACCCTAACCCTAACCCTAACCCTAACCCTAACCCTAACCCTAACCCTAACCCTAACCCTAACCCTAACCCTAACCCTAACCCTAACCCTAACCCTAACCCTAACCCTAACCCTAACCCTAACCCTAACCCTAACCCTAACCCTAACCCTAACCCTAACCCTAACCCTAACCCTAACCCTAACCCTAACCCTAACCCTAACCCTAACCCTAACCCTAACCCTAACCCTAACCCTAACCCTAACCCTAACCCTAACCCTAACCCTAACCCTAACCCTAACCCTAACCCTAACCCTAACCCTAACCCTAACCCTAACCCTAACCCTAACCCTAACCCTAACCCTAACCCTAACCCTAACCCTAACCCTAACCCTAACCCTAACCCTAACCCTAACCCTAACCCTAACCCTAACCCTAACCCTAACCCTAACCCTAACCCTAACCCTAACCCTAACCCTAACCCTAACCCTAACCCTAACCCTAACCCTAACCCTAACCCTAACCCTAACCCTAACCCTAACCCTAACCCTAACCCTAACCCTAACCCTAACCCTAACCCTAACCCTAACCCTAACCCTAACCCTAACCCTAACCCTAACCCTAACCCTAACCCTAACCCTAACCCTAACCCTAACCCTAACCCTAACCCTAACCCTAACCCTAACCCTAACCCTAACCCTAACCCTAACCCTAACCCTAACCCTAACCCTAACCCTAACCCTAACCCTAACCCTAACCCTAACCCTAACCCTAACCCTAACCCTAACCCTAACCCTAACCCTAACCCTAACCCTAACCCTAACCCTAACCCTAACCCTAACCCTAACCCTAACCCTAACCCTAACCCTAACCCTAACCCTAACCCTAACCCTAACCCTAACCCTAACCCTAACCCTAACCCTAACCCTAACCCTAACCCTAACCCTAACCCTAACCCTAACCCTAACCCTAACCCTAACCCTAACCCTAACCCTAACCCTAACCCTAACCCTAACCCTAACCCTAACCCTAACCCTAACCCTAACCCTAACCCTAACCCTAACCCTAACCCTAACCCTAACCCTAACCCTAACCCTAACCCTAACCCTAACCCTAACCCTAACCCTAACCCTAACCCTAACCCTAACCCTAACCCTAACCCTAACCCTAACCCTAACCCTAACCCTAACCCTAACCCTAACCCTAACCCTAACCCTAACCCTAACCCTAACCCTAACCCTAACCCTAACCCTAACCCTAACCCTAACCCTAACCCTAACCCTAACCCTAACCCTAACCCTAACCCTAACCCTAACCCTAACCCTAACCCTAACCCTAACCCTAACCCTAACCCTAACCCTAACCCTAACCCTAACCCTAACCCTAACCCTAACCCTAACCCTAACCCTAACCCTAACCCTAACCCTAACCCTAACCCTAACCCTAACCCTAACCCTAACCCTAACCCTAACCCTAACCCTAACCCTAACCCTAACCCTAACCCTAACCCTAACCCTAACCCTAACCCTAACCCTAACCCTAACCCTAACCCTAACCCTAACCCTAACCCTAACCCTAACCCTAACCCTAACCCTAACCCTAACCCTAACCCTAACCCTAACCCTAACCCTAACCCTAACCCTAACCCTAACCCTAACCCTAACCCTAACCCTAACCCTAACCCTAACCCTAACCCTAACCCTAACCCTAACCCTAACCCTAACCCTAACCCTAACCCTAACCCTAACCCTAACCCTAACCCTAACCCTAACCCTAACCCTAACCCTAACCCTAACCCTAACCCTAACCCTAACCCTAACCCTAACCCTAACCCTAACCCTAACCCTAACCCTAACCCTAACCCTAACCCTAACCCTAACCCTAACCCTAACCCTAACCCTAACCCTAACCCTAACCCTAACCCTAACCCTAACCCTAACCCTAACCCTAACCCTAACCCTAACCCTAACCCTAACCCTAACCCTAACCCTAACCCTAACCCTAACCCTAACCCTAACCCTAACCCTAACCCTAACCCTAACCCTAACCCTAACCCTAACCCTAACCCTAACCCTAACCCTAACCCTAACCCTAACCCTAACCCTAACCCTAACCCTAACCCTAACCCTAACCCTAACCCTAACCCTAACCCTAACCCTAACCCTAACCCTAACCCTAACCCTAACCCTAACCCTAACCCTAACCCTAACCCTAACCCTAACCCTAACCCTAACCCTAACCCTAACCCTAACCCTAACCCTAACCCTAACCCTAACCCTAACCCTAACCCTAACCCTAACCCTAACCCTAACCCTAACCCTAACCCTAACCCTAACCCTAACCCTAACCCTAACCCTAACCCTAACCCTAACCCTAACCCTAACCCTAACCCTAACCCTAACCCTAACCCTAACCCTAACCCTAACCCTAACCCTAACCCTAACCCTAACCCTAACCCTAACCCTAACCCTAACCCTAACCCTAACCCTAACCCTAACCCTAACCCTAACCCTAACCCTAACCCTAACCCTAACCCTAACCCTAACCCTAACCCTAACCCTAACCCTAACCCTAACCCTAACCCTAACCCTAACCCTAACCCTAACCCTAACCCTAACCCTAACCCTAACCCTAACCCTAACCCTAACCCTAACCCTAACCCTAACCCTAACCCTAACCCTAACCCTAACCCTAACCCTAACCCTAACCCTAACCCTAACCCTAACCCTAACCCTAACCCTAACCCTAACCCTAACCCTAACCCTAACCCTAACCCTAACCCTAACCCTAACCCTAACCCTAACCCTAACCCTAACCCTAACCCTAACCCTAACCCTAACCCTAACCCTAACCCTAACCCTAACCCTAACCCTAACCCTAACCCTAACCCTAACCCTAACCCTAACCCTAACCCTAACCCTAACCCTAACCCTAACCCTAACCCTAACCCTAACCCTAACCCTAACCCTAACCCTAACCCTAACCCTAACCCTAACCCTAACCCTAACCCTAACCCTAACCCTAACCCTAACCCTAACCCTAACCCTAACCCTAACCCTAACCCTAACCCTAACCCTAACCCTAACCCTAACCCTAACCCTAACCCTAACCCTAACCCTAACCCTAACCCTAACCCTAACCCTAACCCTAACCCTAACCCTAACCCTAACCCTAACCCTAACCCTAACCCTAACCCTAACCCTAACCCTAACCCTAACCCTAACCCTAACCCTAACCCTAACCCTAACCCTAACCCTAACCCTAACCCTAACCCTAACCCTAACCCTAACCCTAACCCTAACCCTAACCCTAACCCTAACCCTAACCCTAACCCTAACCCTAACCCTAACCCTAACCCTAACCCTAACCCTAACCCTAACCCTAACCCTAACCCTAACCCTAACCCTAACCCTAACCCTAACCCTAACCCTAACCCTAACCCTAACCCTAACCCTAACCCTAACCCTAACCCTAACCCTAACCCTAACCCTAACCCTAACCCTAACCCTAACCCTAACCCTAACCCTAACCCTAACCCTAACCCTAACCCTAACCCTAACCCTAACCCTAACCCTAACCCTAACCCTAACCCTAACCCTAACCCTAACCCTAACCCTAACCCTAACCCTAACCCTAACCCTAACCCTAACCCTAACCCTAACCCTAACCCTAACCCTAACCCTAACCCTAACCCTAACCCTAACCCTAACCCTAACCCTAACCCTAACCCTAACCCTAACCCTAACCCTAACCCTAACCCTAACCCTAACCCTAACCCTAACCCTAACCCTAACCCTAACCCTAACCTCAACCCAATACCCAACCCTAACCCTAACCTCTGCCCTTACCCTATTCCCTTACCCCAACCCTTACCCTAACCTTAACCCAGTACCCTGACCTAACCCTAACCTTTGCCCTTACCCTATCCCCTTACCCCAACTTTTGCCCTAACCTTAACCTAAACCCAACCCTAACCTTTACCCTTACCCCATGCCCCTACCCTAACCCTAACCTTAACCCAGTACCCAAACTTGACCTTAGTCCTTGCCCTATCCTCTTACCCAAACCTTTGCCCTAACCTTAACCCAATACCCAACCCTACCTTTCCAACCGTTCTTTTGACCCCCACACCCCTTTCCGTTCCCTAAACTTAACCTTTACTTTCTCAGCTCTTTCCTTTCCCCTTCCTTTTCCCTCACCCCTCCTTTCCCTCTATTTGGCCTCTTCTTCTCTACTCTCCCCTCTCTCACCCAAAGTTATCCTAATTTCCACAAAATACTTACCTGTAGACCGGTCCTCCTTCAATACTTACCTTAATGCAGTAAAACTCTGGTTTCACTCCATCCATAAAATAGGGGATCTTGGAGACCTGTAAAATAAATAAATAAATAATTAAATCAATAAACAAATTAATAAAAAAATATCTGATTAAAATAAATAAGGGGGGAAAGGGATTCTTGGTTGTGCCCGTGCATCAAAGATCCAATAGGATATTTTTTAAGAAACAATCTTTCTAAAACCTAACCTTGCCAGAGCCTTCCGTTTCTCTTTCCTCCTCGATTTTAACAAATTATCAACAAAATTCACAGGACAGCTAAAGTCAGTAGCAATAATACATGGTGACTTTTATTTTGAAAAACAAAATGGCAGACTCTAAAGCTCATTGACCAACCAGAAACTGCCAAGTCATACTCCCCCCTTTTGGAGGGAAAAGCAAAGCTCCAGATGAAGCTGTTCCTGTGAGGTTAAAAATATCAACCAATCAACACTCACCTTACAGGATAATGTCACACGTTAGGGAAGCCACACCCATTCACATACAGGTATAAAAGGCAGCTCAACTCCCCACTCCAGTTGATAGTCCTCTGAGGAAGCATTTTATGTGCGAAACGTTAGGATTTTAAAGGAACCTCTTTTTACCTTAAATTTCTTTTCTGCACTAAGTCTTTTTAAGAAACTTCAATAAAGTTTGTTATTTTAAACCTCACGGAGGGAGGAAGAACACAGCAACAACACAAGAAAACAAATAAAAAATACCAAGCCAACCAGGACACTGGGAGAAAAAGGAAACCACCATCTAGAAGGTAAAAAAAGCTGGACTTTGACCCACCTGCTTCTGAGAAGAGCCAAGGGGAACCACCTTCTTCTTCTTCCTTCCCAAACGGCACCTGGAATACAAATTGGCTTGAGGGACTCATTGCTCACATCCACACCTAGGCCCTTCTGCCTAAACTCGTTTTTTTTGTTTGAACCCTACAAAGTCTCCCATTTGAGTAAGTTGGGTGATAACAATTTTAATTAATTTTTTTTGGTTTGTTAGTTTTCATTTTTACTGTGTTTATCTTCCTCTTTTGTTTTAATAACTATGCTTAATTTGCAGAATAGATTTTCGGTTTTAGGAGACCAACGTCCAACTGGAGATGGGGAACACGTACAGACATCCACATCACACACCATGCAGACAGCCACATCATACAACAGTAAGGCCACACTAGATAAAGCTCTTACAAAAACATATTTCAAATTGATACAGGCACAACACCATATAGAAATAGTTAAAAATTCATTAGACACAGTCACCTTTCCGACAGGCATGGTCAGACAAGTTAAAAAACTCACACAGTTTATCAAGCCATCTTCACCCAATAACATTACAACGGAGAAAATCATACACAACACTACTGATTGGATGTACAATAACATGGTCATTTTACGAGAACATTACACAACAGTCATCAATAATCTTTTAGCACAGATTACCAACTTTGGGGATTTGGAGTGGCAAGTGGCAGTGAAGTGGGCCCGAAATAGGTATAAACAAAAATTAATTGACAGCAATTTGACCGCTTGTAAACAAATCATTCTAGACAAACAGTCCCAATCTTTGGACACGGCGGGCCCCTCACATGCCACTTCACTCCAAAAGGCCGCTAGTCCACAGGCCCAAGTCCATAAAAAACCACCTCGACACAATACCGCACACTCTATATCACCTTCTCTTTCATCACCTTCTACAGTAATGTCACCAAACAACCCTAATAATATTAACTCTGAACACACTTTTCATTCTAGAACCGTCACTACGTCTGGGGAGAATGACGGGGATACGGCTGAAACCACTGCTAGGCAGAAGGGGATAAGGATGAGGGGGCGACGTGAAGAGAAATCTTCTCCACCTGAAACCCGTTCTGAATCCTCCCTCCGATCTAAGCCTCTTGCAGTGGCTAAGCCATCCAGAGTGTCCTCCGACTCCTCAGACGAAGAGCTTTTAGATAGGGTCCCACTCAGGGACACTCCGTACAGACACATCAACACAAATAGAAAAGCATCAGACTGGTCCATTTCAATACACAAACCCATAGTGTTTATAGGGGACGGTAATCTAAACCGTATCCCCTCAATCAAGAACACAAATATACAGATAGACAGCTTTCCGGAGGCTAATTTCTTACACCTCACCAAAGTCTTACGGAAACTCTCACCACATCCACACACACAGCAGGTAGCATTAGCTGCAGGTATTCACAACAGACACCAACTACCATACAAGACAGCCATAAAACAACTACAGGGCCTGTGGAAGGCGGCCTACACAGCGTTCCCCAATGCCACAGTTCACACAGCACTGGTTCCATATTCGTGGTCTTTGCCTGATCAGGAGCAGCAGAATCTGGAGGTGCTCAATGAATACATTGCGTCTCATGAAAATCCATTACTTGCTGAGAGTCAAGATCTCTTTAAAGTAGAAAAGGATGGCATATGCTGGACAACCGACACAGCACAGGCAATATTTGATTACTGGGTAGAGCAACTAGACCCTTAACAACACAATTGCAATAGATTATATAACTTCAGACAACAACCTTAATAAAAACCTATTGTAAAGAACATACGAACTTAAAAACATGGATTTTCATGAGACGCAATGTAGAAAGGTGAGTACACCCAAATGCAAGGTCACCAAAGTTACAATACGTACATCTCATTCTTGAAGGTTCGAACTTATGGTTTTCATCAAAATTCTGTATGGCGCAGGTCTCCAGGATCCCTTTCTGGTTGAAGATTCAGTATTATTATTATTAATAATATTTTTATTATTATTATTATTATTATTATTATTATTATTATTATATAAATAAAAAAGACAATAAACAGAGTGATGGATATAGAATTCTTAAATTTCTTTTGGTGTGTGGTTTTGCGGTGATTAATATTTTTAGCACTTATCTTCTTTTGATTGTATCTTTTAGCACTTTGTCCTAGCACTTATTGTTCCATACTTCTGTTTGAATTCTTTTTTAGTATTATAGCTACCATAATAATTTACTGCAATCTGTTATTCCTGACCTCAACCTTTGCCCTTACCTCAACCTTATTTCTTATTTTTCTATTTCAATCTGTATCTCAACCTAACACCTAACCTTAACCTCTGTCCTTACCCTCACCCTATCCCCTTACCCCAACCTTTACCCTAACCTCAACCCAATACCCAACCCTAACCCTAACCTCTGCCCTTACCCTATTCCCTTACCCCAACCCTTACCCTAACCTTAACCCAGTACCCTGACCTAACCCTAACCTTTGCCCTTACCCTATCCCCTTACCCCAACTTTTGCCCTAACCTTAACCTAAACCCAACCCTAACCTTTACCCTTACCCCATGCCCCTACCCTAACCCTAACCTTAACCCAGTACCCAAACTTGACCTTAGTCCTTGCCCTATCCTCTTACCCAAACCTTTGCCCTAACCTTAACCCAATACCCAACCCTACCTTTCCAACCGTTCTTTTGACCCCCACACCCCTTTCCGTTCCCTAAACTTAACCTTTACTTTCTCAGCTCTTTCCTTTCCCCTTCCTTTTCCCTCACCCCTCCTTTCCCTCTATTTGGCCTCTTCTTCTCTACTCTCCCCTCTCTCACCCAAAGTTATCCTAATTTCCACAAAATACTTACCTGTAGACCGGTCCTCCTTCAATACTTACCTTAATGCAGTAAAACTCTGGTTTCACTCCATCCATAAAATAGGGGATCTTGGAGACCTGTAAAATAAATAAATAAATAATTAAATCAATAAACAAATTAATAAAAAAATATCTGATTAAAATAAATAAGGGGGGAAAGGGATTCTTGGTTGTGCCCGTGCATCAAAGATCCAATAGGATATTTTTTAAGAAACAATCTTTCTAAAACCTAACCTTGCCAGAGCCTTCCGTTTCTCTTTCCTCCTCGATTTTAACAAATTATCAACAAAATTCACAGGACAGCTAAAGTCAGTAGCAATAATACATGGTGACTTTTATTTTGAAAAACAAAATGGCAGACTCTAAAGCTCATTGACCAACCAGAAACTGCCAAGTCATACTCCCCCCTTTTGGAGGGAAAAGCAAAGCTCCAGATGAAGCTGTTCCTGTGAGGTTAAAAATATCAACCAATCAACACTCACCTTACAGGATAATGTCACACGTTAGGGAAGCCACACCCATTCACATACAGGTATAAAAGGCAGCTCAACTCCCCACTCCAGTTGATAGTCCTCTGAGGAAGCATTTTATGTGCGAAACGTTAGGATTTTAAAGGAACCTCTTTTTACCTTAAATTTCTTTTCTGCACTAAGTCTTTTTAAGAAACTTCAATAAAGTTTGTTATTTTAAACCTCACGGAGGGAGGAAGAACACAGCAACAACACAAGAAAACAAATAAAAAATACCAAGCCAACCAGGACACTGGGAGAAAAAGGAAACCACCATCTAGAAGGTAAAAAAAGCTGGACTTTGACCCACCTGCTTCTGAGAAGAGCCAAGGGGAACCACCTTCTTCTTCTTCCTTCCCAAACGGCACCTGGAATACAAATTGGCTTGAGGGACTCATTGCTCACATCCACACCTAGGCCCTTCTGCCTAAACTCGTTTTTTTTGTTTGAACCCTACAAAGTCTCCCATTTGAGTAAGTTGGGTGATAACAATTTTAATTAATTTTTTTTGGTTTGTTAGTTTTCATTTTTACTGTGTTTATCTTCCTCTTTTGTTTTAATAACTATGCTTAATTTGCAGAATAGATTTTCGGTTTTAGGAGACCAACGTCCAACTGGAGATGGGGAACACGTACAGACATCCACATCACACACCATGCAGACAGCCACATCATACAACAGTAAGGCCACACTAGATAAAGCTCTTACAAAAACATATTTCAAATTGATACAGGCACAACACCATATAGAAATAGTTAAAAATTCATTAGACACAGTCACCTTTCCGACAGGCATGGTCAGACAAGTTAAAAAACTCACACAGTTTATCAAGCCATCTTCACCCAATAACATTACAACGGAGAAAATCATACACAACACTACTGATTGGATGTACAATAACATGGTCATTTTACGAGAACATTACACAACAGTCATCAATAATCTTTTAGCACAGATTACCAACTTTGGGGATTTGGAGTGGCAAGTGGCAGTGAAGTGGGCCCGAAATAGGTATAAACAAAAATTAATTGACAGCAATTTGACCGCTTGTAAACAAATCATTCTAGACAAACAGTCCCAATCTTTGGACACGGCGGGCCCCTCACATGCCACTTCACTCCAAAAGGCCGCTAGTCCACAGGCCCAAGTCCATAAAAAACCACCTCGACACAATACCGCACACTCTATATCACCTTCTCTTTCATCACCTTCTACAGTAATGTCACCAAACAACCCTAATAATATTAACTCTGAACACACTTTTCATTCTAGAACCGTCACTACGTCTGGGGAGAATGACGGGGATACGGCTGAAACCACTGCTAGGCAGAAGGGGATAAGGATGAGGGGGCGACGTGAAGAGAAATCTTCTCCACCTGAAACCCGTTCTGAATCCTCCCTCCGATCTAAGCCTCTTGCAGTGGCTAAGCCATCCAGAGTGTCCTCCGACTCCTCAGACGAAGAGCTTTTAGATAGGGTCCCACTCAGGGACACTCCGTACAGACACATCAACACAAATAGAAAAGCATCAGACTGGTCCATTTCAATACACAAACCCATAGTGTTTATAGGGGACGGTAATCTAAACCGTATCCCCTCAATCAAGAACACAAATATACAGATAGACAGCTTTCCGGAGGCTAATTTCTTACACCTCACCAAAGTCTTACGGAAACTCTCACCACATCCACACACACAGCAGGTAGCATTAGCTGCAGGTATTCACAACAGACACCAACTACCATACAAGACAGCCATAAAACAACTACAGGGCCTGTGGAAGGCGGCCTACACAGCGTTCCCCAATGCCACAGTTCACACAGCACTGGTTCCATATTCGTGGTCTTTGCCTGATCAGGAGCAGCAGAATCTGGAGGTGCTCAATGAATACATTGCGTCTCATGAAAATCCATTACTTGCTGAGAGTCAAGATCTCTTTAAAGTAGAAAAGGATGGCATATGCTGGACAACCGACACAGCACAGGCAATATTTGATTACTGGGTAGAGCAACTAGACCCTTAACAACACAATTGCAATAGATTATATAACTTCAGACAACAACCTTAATAAAAACCTATTGTAAAGAACATACGAACTTAAAAACATGGATTTTCATGAGACGCAATGTAGAAAGGTGAGTACACCCAAATGCAAGGTCACCAAAGTTACAATACGTACATCTCATTCTTGAAGGTTCGAACTTACGGTTTTCATCAAAATTCTGTATGGCGCAGGTCTCCAGGATCCCTTTCTGGTTGAAGATTCAGTAGTATTATTATTATTAATAATATTATTATTATTATTATTATTATTATTATTATTATATAAATAAAAAAGACAATAAACAGAGTGATGGATATAGAATCCTTAAATTTCTTTTGGTGTGTGGTTTTGCGGTGATTAATATTTTTAGCACTTATCTTCTTTTGATTGTATCTTTTAGCACTTTGTCCTAGCACTTATTGTTCCATACTTCTGTTTGAATTCTTTTTTAGTATTATAGCTACCATAATAATTTACTGCAATCTGTTATTCCTGACCTCAACCTTTGCCCTTACCTCAACCTTATTTCTTATTTTTCTATTTCAATCTGTATCTCAACCTAACACCTAACCTTAACCTCTGTCCTTACCCTCACCCTATCCCCTTACCCCAACCTTTACCCTAACCTCAACCCAATACCCAACCCTAACCCTAACCTCTGCCCTTACCCTATTCCCTTACCCCAACCCTTACCCTAACCTTAACCCAGTACCCTGACCTAACCCTAACCTTTGCCCTTACCCTATCCCCTTACCCCAACTTTTGCCCTAACCTTAACCTAAACCCAACCCTAACCTTTACCCTTACCCCATGCCCCTACCCTAACCCTAACCTTAACCCAGTACCCAAACTTGACCTTAGTCCTTGCCCTATCCTCTTACCCAAACCTTTGCCCTAACCTTAACCCAATACCCAACCCTACCTTTCCAACCGTTCTTTTGACCCCCACACCCCTTTCCGTTCCCTAAACTTAACCTTTACTTTCTCAGCTCTTTCCTTTCCCCTTCCTTTTCCCTCACCCCTCCTTTCCCTCTATTTGGCCTCTTCTTCTCTACTCTCCCCTCTCTCACCCAAAGTTATCCTAATTTCCACAAAATACTTACCTGTAGACCGGTCCTCCTTCAATACTTACCTTAATGCAGTAAAACTCGGTTTCACTCCATCCATAAAATAGGGGATCTTGGAGACCTGTAAAATAAATAAATAAATAATTAAATCAATAAACAAATTAATAAAAAAATATCTGATTAAAATAAATAAGGGGGGAAAGGGATTCTTGGTTGTGCCCGTGCATCAAAGATCCAATAGGATATTTTTTAAGAAACAATCTTTCTAAAACCTAACCTTGCCAGAGCCTTCCGTTTCTCTTTCCTCCTCGATTTTAACAAATTATCAACAAAATTCACAGGACAGCTAAAGTCAGTAGCAATAATACATGGTGACTTTTATTTTGAAAAACAAAATGGCAGACTCTAAAGCTCATTGACCAACCAGAAACTGCCAAGTCATACTCCCCCTTTTGGAGGGAAAAGCAAAGCTCCAGATGAAGCTGTTCCTGTGAGGTTAAAAATATCAACCAATCAACACTCACCTTACAGGATAATGTCACACGTTAGGGAAGCCACACCCATTCACATACAGGTATAAAAGGCAGCTCAACTCCCCACTCCAGTTGATAGTCCTCTGAGGAAGCATTTTATGTGCGAAACGTTAGGATTTTAAAGGAACCTCTTTTTACCTTAAATTTCTTTTCTGCACTAAGTCTTTTTAAGAAACTTCAATAAAGTTTGTTATTTTAAACCTCACGGAGGGAGGAAGAACACAGCAACAACACAAGAAAACAAATAAAAAATACCAAGCCAACCAGGACACTGGGAGAAAAAGGAAACCACCATCTAGAAGGTAAAAAAAGCTGGACTTTGACCCACCTGCTTCTGAGAAGAGCCAAGGGGAACCACCTCTTCTTCTTCCTTCCCAAACGGCACCTGGAATACAAATTGGCTTGAGGGACTCATTGCTCACATCCACACCTAGGCCCTTCTGCCTAAACTCGTTTTTTTTGTTTGAACCCTACAAAGTCTCCCATTTGAGTAAGTTGGGTGATAACAATTTTAATTAATTTTTTTTGGTTTGTTAGTTTTCATTTTTACTGTGTTTATCTTCCTCTTTTGTTTTAATAACTATGCTTAATTTGCAGAATAGATTTTCGGTTTTAGGAGACCAACGTCCAACTGGAGATGGGGAACACGTACAGACATCCACATCACACACCATGCAGACAGCCACATCATACAACAGTAAGGCCACACTAGATAAAGCTCTTACAAAAACATATTTCAAATTGATACAGGCACAACACCATATAGAAATAGTTAAAAATTCATTAGACACAGTCACCTTTCCGACAGGCATGGTCAGACAAGTCAAAAAACTCACACAGTTTATCAAGCCATCTTCACCCAATAACATTACAACGGAGAAAATCATACACAACACTACTGATTGGATGTACAATAACATGGTCATTTTACGAGAACATTACACAACAGTCATCAATAATCTTTTAGCACAGATTACCAACTTTGGGGATTTGGAGTGGCAAGTGGCAGTGAAGTGGGCCCGAAATAGGTATAAACAAAAATTAATTGACAGCAATTTGACCGCTTGTAAACAAATCATTCTAGACAAACAGTCCCAATCTTTGGACACGGCGGGCCCCTCACATGCCACTTCACTCCAAAAGGCCGCTAGTCCACAGGCCCAAGTCCATAAAAAACCACCTCGACACAATACCGCACACTCTATATCACCTTCTCTTTCATCACCTTCTACAGTAATGTCACCAAACAACCCTAATAATATTAACTCTGAACACACTTTTCATTCTAGAACCGTCACTACGTCTGGGGAGAATGACGGGGATACGGCTGAAACCACTGCTAGGCAGAAGGGGATAAGGATGAGGGGGCGACGTGAAGAGAAATCTTCTCCACCTGAAACCCGTTCTGAATCCTCCCTCCGATCTAAGCCTCTTGCAGTGGCTAAGCCATCCAGAGTGTCCTCCGACTCCTCAGACGAAGAGCTTTTAGATAGGGTCCCACTCAGGGACACTCCGTACAGACACATCAACACAAATAGAAAAGCATCAGACTGGTCCATTTCAATACACAAACCCATAGTGTTTATAGGGGACGGTAATCTAAACCGTATCCCCTCAATCAAGAACACAAATATACAGATAGACAGCTTTCCGGAGGCTAATTTCTTACACCTCACCAAAGTCTTACGGAAACTCTCACCACATCCACACACACAGCAGGTAGCATTAGCTGCAGGTATTCACAACAGACACCAACTACCATACAAGACAGCCATAAAACAACTACAGGGCCTGTGGAAGGCGGCCTACACAGCGTTCCCCAATGCCACAGTTCACACAGCACTGGTTCCATATTCGTGGTCTTTGCCTGATCAGGAGCAGCAGAATCTGGAGGTGCTCAATGAATACATTGCGTCTCATGAAAATCCATTACTTGCTGAGAGTCAAGATCTCTTTAAAGTAGAAAAGGATGGCATATGCTGGACAACCGACACAGCACAGGCAATATTTGATTACTGGGTAGAGCAACTAGACCCTTAACAACACAATTGCAATAGATTATATAACTTCAGACAACAACCTTAATAAAAACCTATTGTAAAGAACATACGAACTTAAAAACATGGATTTTCATGAGACGCAATGTAGAAAGGTGAGTACACCCAAATGCAAGGTCACCAAAGTTACAATACGTACATCTCATTCTTGAAGGTTCGAACTTATGGTTTTCATCAAAATTCTGTATGGCGCAGGTCTCCAGGATCCCTTTCTGGTTGAAGATTCAGTATTATTATTATTAATAATATTATTATTATTATTATTATTATTATTATTAATATTATATAAATAAAAAAGACAATAAACAGAGTGATGGATATAGAATCCTTAAATTTCTTTTGGTGTGTGGTTTTGCGGTGATTAATATTTTTAGCACTTATCTTCTTTTGATTGTATCTTTTAGCACTTTGTCCTAGCACTTATTGTTCCATACTTCTGTTTGAATTCTTTTTTAGTATTATAGCTACCATAATAATTTACTGCAATCTGTTATTCCTGACCTCAACCTTTGCCCTTACCTCAACCTTATTTCTTATTTTTCTATTTCAATCTGTATCTCAACCTAACACCTAACCTTAACCTCTGTCCTTACCCTCACCCTATCCCCTTACCCCAACCTTTACCCTAACCTCAACCCAATACCCAACCCTAACCCTAACCTCTGCCCTTACCCTATTCCCTTACCCCAACCCTTACCCTAACCTTAACCCAGTACCCTGACCTAACCCTAACCTTTGCCCTTACCCTATCCCCTTACCCCAACTTTTGCCCTAACCTTAACCTAAACCCAACCCTAACCTTTACCCTTACCCCATGCCCCTACCCTAACCCTAACCTTAACCCAGTACCCAAACTTGACCTTAGTCCTTGCCCTATCCTCTTACCCAAACCTTTGCCCTAACCTTAACCCAATACCCAACCCTACCTTTCCAACCGTTCTTTTGACCCCCACACCCCTTTCCGTTCCCTAAACTTAACCTTTACTTTCTCAGCTCTTTCCTTTCCCCTTCCTTTTCCCTCACCCCTCCTTTCCCTCTATTTGGCCTCTTCTTCTCTACTCTCCCCTCTCTCACCCAAAGTTATCCTAATTTCCACAAAATACTTACCTGTAGACCGGTCCTCCTTCAATACTTACCTTAATGCAGTAAAACTCCGGTTTCACTCCATCCATAAAATAGGGGATCTTGGAGACCTGTAAAATAAATAAATAAATAATTAAATCAATAAACAAATTAATAAAAAAATATCTGATTAAAATAAATAAGGGGGGAAAGGGATTCTTGGTTGTGCCCGTGCATCAAAGATCCAATAGGATATTTTTTAAGAAACAATCTTTCTAAAACCTAACCCTAACCCTAACCCTAACCCTAACCCTAACCCTAACCCTAACCCTAACCCTAAACCCTAACCCTAACCCTAACCCTAACCCTAACCCTAACCCTAACCCTAACCCTAACCCTTAACCTCGGCCCTTATCCTCACCCTATCCCCTTACCCCAACCCGGACCCTAACCTTAACCCAACACCCAACCCTAACCTTAACCTCTGCCCTTATCCTCTTACCCAAACTTCTGCCCTAACCTTAACCTAAACCCAA
>NW_026869671.1:0-18070 GCF_030014155.1 Tachysurus vachellii
TCGGACACCTTGTTGGAAGCCATCTCCACGTGGCGCGTGATCCTGGTGGGCAGAGGTTAAAAAACTTTAACTGTTAACCTCAATAAAATAAACACAACGTAATGTCTTGATATAGACACCCACCGAGGCACCCTATTAGTTGGGGGCGACAGTTTCGATGCTCATTCATGAGCGCGTGCTGTAGCGATCGGGCCGAATGACACGGGCGGCCGAACGGAAAGGCGCCGGGGCGTAAGCGCGAGGGATATAAGAGGGACGGGAAGCGTAAGCGCATCGTAGTCTCAAGGGTCATGGGTTACGTTTCCGGAGCACGGTTTGGGATTAGCCCGAATCTAGCGTAGGGGTCTGCCGCCCTCGACGCAGGATACCGAGGAGAAAGGCCAAGAATGACCCATGACTTTTCTCGTGCCACCCTCAGAGGTCTGGTCCACCCTGAAGGGAACGGCGATCGTTAGCTTAGGCTCTGGTTGCGTGCCTCGACCACCGAGCAGATGCCCGCTTCGTATTGCCCTTAATAGATCTCCGCTGGCCTTGTAGTGACCCTAAAATAGGCGCCCGCCGGCCCAATCTTACCCCGTTCAGAGCGTTAAAGCTCAGGCATGAATACGGAGATTCAAGCGCAGAAATAGGCGTCGTAGGTTATTAGGCCTAAAATTAATTTAATTAAAAGAATTAATTTTCTAAATAGGTTACTAATCACGGATTAGGTTTAAAATAAGGGGGAGATCGTAACTACGCTCCGTCCTGCTAAAATAATGTTTGGACCGGAAACTTGGGCCTGAACTTTAAATTAGAGGCGTTTATTAGCTATTTTAATTTAAATTAGTAAACTCTTATCTTAGCAGCGATCCAAAATCTCTTTAAATTCCACTTTAGACGGGCTTTGACCCATTTCCAACCAGTTAAATGGTGGTTAAGGGGTTTCAGGCCTATAATTTGCATAACTCCGCCCATAAAGTCAATTTTGGAGTACATTTTAACTAATAACTCCAGAATGACAAAAGATAGAGAAAAAGCGTTTTTTGCGGCGTGTTAGCCATAATAAAATGTATAAACTACGATATGAAGTGAAAATTCACCCTCAGTGAGAAAATTAGGCCGATTAAGGATCTGGACTGGCCTCCCACTGAAAAAAGCTTAACTTGGCTGGGAATTATACTGTCGTTTTGAGAGATTTTTCCTAGAGGGCTGCCCAGTAGAAGCTTGTTGACCTGGTTCGGGGTCATCCGCTGGGATCTGTGGGCTCAACACACACGGCGCGAGGCCCAGCACTCTGCCCGAGTGGTCCCGGAAACCTGGCGGTGTTAACAAAAAGGGCCACTGGCAGAGAGGTGAGTCATGGTCTTCTACCTGTCTTCACCTTGTTTAAACGTGTTGAAAATGTTTATTGTGTGATGGTTCAGGTATGATGTTAGTAATGTGCAGCTTTAACATTATAGTGGTAAATAGGACTTTAAATTTAGACATTTATCTCACTTAGTAAATGAATAGGATTGTTTTATCTTAATATGCTCTAACATATTATTATTGTAAATAGGACTTCAAAGCAATCAGTTTACTAAATAGGACTCTAAATGTAATCATTTATCTTAATGAATAAACAAATCAAGAAGATTATTTTCTTAAAAAATGATCTTCATCCTAATAAGTAAATAAATAAACAATTTGTTCTCTTAAATAATTATCTTTTATCTTAGTAAATAAATAAATAAATTGTTTATCCAATTGGCTATGGGACACGAGCCGAGGAGTGATCGCCCTACGGCTGGCCGCCATGGATGAGGGTGTATAGTAATGAAAGGCTGAAACACCCTGTGACTCTATGGTTTACTACTGATGACGTGTCTCACTATTTAGGATGTCGTCGGGCTAAAGAGGGCTTTAATTTAGTCTGTACCCTTAGCCCCAAATAGCATTTAGTGCGTTCTCCATTCCTGAACCCTAAAACATAACCGCAGGTTTCCATTTCTAAGCCCTAAACATAACCATGTATCTAGCTCTGGTGGTTGGAGCCCTAAACCTAACCCTAAAACCTAACCCTAAACTTAACCCTAATTTTTAGAACCCTACACCTAACTCTCAGCCCTAAACATAACCGTGTTTCTAGCCCTAGGGTTTAGAGCCCTAAGCCTAACCCTAAAACTTAACCGTTAGCCCTAACCCTAATTCCCAGCCCTAAACATAACCGGAGATTTAAAGCGCGTTCGTAACCCTAATTTTTCGAACCGTAAACCTAACTTTTAGCCCTAAACATAACCTTAGGCGTCGTCTGAGGTCGGAACCCTAATTTAGACCGACCTCCAACTCTAGAAGAGCGCTTTAAGCTCGTAACTCTAAATAGGCGATGTTTTTTCGTTCGTCGTGACGGTGGTGGCCGAAAACGAGGCCCGAGTGGCAGGCCCGTGCACAACGTTGGTTCTGGTTCACTCCCGGAGCCACGGTCTTTTCCCCTAACCTAACCCAGCCAGTGCCGCCCTCGGACACCTTGTTGGAAGCCATCTCCACGTGGCGCGTGATCCTGGTGGGCAGAGGTTAAAAAACTTTAACTGTTAACCTCAATAAAATAAACACAACGTAATGTCTTGATATAGACACCCACCGAGGCACCCTATTAGTTGGGGGCGACAGTTTCGATGCTCATTCATGAGCGCGTGCTGTAGCGATCGGGCCGAATGACACGGGCGGCCGAACGGAAAGGCGCCGGGGCGTAAGCGCGAGGGATATAAGAGGGACGGGAAGCGTAAGCGCATCGTAGTCTCAAGGGTCATGGGTTACGTTTCCGGAGCACGGTTTGGGATTAGCCCGAATCTAGCGTAGGGGTCTGCCGCCCTCGACGCAGGATACCGAGGAGAAAGGCCAAGAATGACCCATGACTTTTCTCGTGCCACCCTCAGAGGTCTGGTCCACCCTGAAGGGAACGGCGATCGTTAGCTTAGGCTCTGGTTGCGTGCCTCGACCACCGAGCAGATGCCCGCTTCGTATTGCCCTTAATAGATCTCCGCTGGCCTTGTAGTGACCCTAAAATAGGCGCCCGCCGGCCCAATCTTACCCCGTTCAGAGCGTTAAAGCTCAGGCATGAATACGGAGATTCAAGCGCAGAAATAGGCGTCGTAGGTTATTAGGCCTAAAATTAATTTAATTAAAAGAATTAATTTTCTAAATAGGTTACTAATCACGGATTAGGTTTAAAATAAGGGGGAGATCGTAACTACGCTCCGTCCTGCTAAAATAATGTTTGGACCGGAAACTTGGGCCTGAACTTTAAATTAGAGGCGTTTATTAGCTATTTTAATTTAAATTAGTAAACTCTTATCTTAGCAGCGATCCAAAATCTCTTTAAATTCCACTTTAGACGGGCTTTGACCCATTTCCAACCAGTTAAATGGTGGTTAAGGGGTTTCAGGCCTATAATTTGCATAACTCCGCCCATAAAGTCAATTTTGGAGTACATTTTAACTAATAACTCCAGAATGACAAAAGATAGAGAAAAAGCGTTTTTTGCGGCGTGTTAGCCATAATAAAATGTATAAACTACGATATGAAGTGAAAATTCACCCTCAGTGAGAAAATTAGGCCGATTAAGGATCTGGACTGGCCTCCCACTGAAAAAAGCTTAACTTGGCTGGGAATTATACTGTCGTTTTGAGAGATTTTTCCTAGAGGGCTGCCCAGTAGAAGCTTGTTGACCTGGTTCGGGGTCATCCGCTGGGATCTGTGGGCTCAACACACACGGCGCGAGGCCCAGCACTCTGCCCGAGTGGTCCCGGAAACCTGGCGGTGTTAACAAAAAGGGCCACTGGCAGAGAGGTGAGTCATGGTCTTCTACCTGTCTTCACCTTGTTTAAACGTGTTGAAAATGTTTATTGTGTGATGGTTCAGGTATGATGTTAGTAATGTGCAGCTTTAACATTATAGTGGTAAATAGGACTTTAAATTTAGACATTTATCTCACTTAGTAAATGAATAGGATTGTTTTATCTTAATATGCTCTAACATATTATTATTGTAAATAGGACTTCAAAGCAATCAGTTTACTAAATAGGACTCTAAATGTAATCATTTATCTTAATGAATAAACAAATCAAGAAGATTATTTTCTTAAAAAATGATCTTCATCCTAATAAGTAAATAAATAAACAATTTGTTCTCTTAAATAATTATCTTTTATCTTAGTAAATAAATAAATAAATTGTTTATCCAATTGGCTATGGGACACGAGCCGAGGAGTGATCGCCCTACGGCTGGCCGCCATGGATGAGGGTGTATAGTAATGAAAGGCTGAAACACCCTGTGACTCTATGGTTTACTACTGATGACGTGTCTCACTATTTAGGATGTCGTCGGGCTAAAGAGGGCTTTAATTTAGTCTGTACCCTTAGCCCCAAATAGCATTTAGTGCGTTCTCCATTCCTGAACCCTAAAACATAACCGCAGGTTTCCATTTCTAAGCCCTAAACATAACCATGTATCTAGCTCTGGTGGTTGGAGCCCTAAACCTAACCCTAAAACCTAACCCTAAACTTAACCCTAATTTTTAGAACCCTACACCTAACTCTCAGCCCTAAACATAACCGTGTTTCTAGCCCTAGGGTTTAGAGCCCTAAGCCTAACCCTAAAACTTAACCGTTAGCCCTAACCCTAATTCCCAGCCCTAAACATAACCGGAGATTTAAAGCGCGTTCGTAACCCTAATTTTTCGAACCGTAAACCTAACTTTTAGCCCTAAACATAACCTTAGGCGTCGTCTGAGGTCGGAACCCTAATTTAGACCGACCTCCAACTCTAGAAGAGCGCTTTAAGCTCGTAACTCTAAATAGGCGATGTTTTTTCGTTCGTCGTGACGGTGGTGGCCGAAAACGAGGCCCGAGTGGCAGGCCCGTGCACAACGTTGGTTCTGGTTCACTCCCGGAGCCACGGTCTTTTCCCCTAACCTAACCCAGCCAGTGCCGCCCTCGGACACCTTGTTGGAAGCCATCTCCACGTGGCGCGTGATCCTGGTGGGCAGAGGTTAAAAAACTTTAACTGTTAACCTCAATAAAATAAACACAACGTAATGTCTTGATATAGACACCCACCGAGGCACCCTATTAGTTGGGGGCGACAGTTTCGATGCTCATTCATGAGCGCGTGCTGTAGCGATCGGGCCGAATGACACGGGCGGCCGAACGGAAAGGCGCCGGGGCGTAAGCGCGAGGGATATAAGAGGGACGGGAAGCGTAAGCGCATCGTAGTCTCAAGGGTCATGGGTTACGTTTCCGGAGCACGGTTTGGGATTAGCCCGAATCTAGCGTAGGGGTCTGCCGCCCTCGACGCAGGATACCGAGGAGAAAGGCCAAGAATGACCCATGACTTTTCTCGTGCCACCCTCAGAGGTCTGGTCCACCCTGAAGGGAACGGCGATCGTTAGCTTAGGCTCTGGTTGCGTGCCTCGACCACCGAGCAGATGCCCGCTTCGTATTGCCCTTAATAGATCTCCGCTGGCCTTGTAGTGACCCTAAAATAGGCGCCCGCCGGCCCAATCTTACCCCGTTCAGAGCGTTAAAGCTCAGGCATGAATACGGAGATTCAAGCGCAGAAATAGGCGTCGTAGGTTATTAGGCCTAAAATTAATTTAATTAAAAGAATTAATTTTCTAAATAGGTTACTAATCACGGATTAGGTTTAAAATAAGGGGGAGATCGTAACTACGCTCCGTCCTGCTAAAATAATGTTTGGACCGGAAACTTGGGCCTGAACTTTAAATTAGAGGCGTTTATTAGCTATTTTAATTTAAATTAGTAAACTCTTATCTTAGCAGCGATCCAAAATCTCTTTAAATTCCACTTTAGACGGGCTTTGACCCATTTCCAACCAGTTAAATGGTGGTTAAGGGGTTTCAGGCCTATAATTTGCATAACTCCGCCCATAAAGTCAATTTTGGAGTACATTTTAACTAATAACTCCAGAATGACAAAAGATAGAGAAAAAGCGTTTTTTGCGGCGTGTTAGCCATAATAAAATGTATAAACTACGATATGAAGTGAAAATTCACCCTCAGTGAGAAAATTAGGCCGATTAAGGATCTGGACTGGCCTCCCACTGAAAAAAGCTTAACTTGGCTGGGAATTATACTGTCGTTTTGAGAGATTTTTCCTAGAGGGCTGCCCAGTAGAAGCTTGTTGACCTGGTTCGGGGTCATCCGCTGGGATCTGTGGGCTCAACACACACGGCGCGAGGCCCAGCACTCTGCCCGAGTGGTCCCGGAAACCTGGCGGTGTTAACAAAAAGGGCCACTGGCAGAGAGGTGAGTCATGGTCTTCTACCTGTCTTCACCTTGTTTAAACGTGTTGAAAATGTTTATTGTGTGATGGTTCAGGTATGATGTTAGTAATGTGCAGCTTTAACATTATAGTGGTAAATAGGACTTTAAATTTAGACATTTATCTCACTTAGTAAATGAATAGGATTGTTTTATCTTAATATGCTCTAACATATTATTATTGTAAATAGGACTTCAAAGCAATCAGTTTACTAAATAGGACTCTAAATGTAATCATTTATCTTAATGAATAAACAAATCAAGAAGATTATTTTCTTAAAAAATGATCTTCATCCTAATAAGTAAATAAATAAACAATTTGTTCTCTTAAATAATTATCTTTTATCTTAGTAAATAAATAAATAAATTGTTTATCCAATTGGCTATGGGACACGAGCCGAGGAGTGATCGCCCTACGGCTGGCCGCCATGGATGAGGGTGTATAGTAATGAAAGGCTGAAACACCCTGTGACTCTATGGTTTACTACTGATGACGTGTCTCACTATTTAGGATGTCGTCGGGCTAAAGAGGGCTTTAATTTAGTCTGTACCCTTAGCCCCAAATAGCATTTAGTGCGTTCTCCATTCCTGAACCCTAAAACATAACCGCAGGTTTCCATTTCTAAGCCCTAAACATAACCATGTATCTAGCTCTGGTGGTTGGAGCCCTAAACCTAACCCTAAAACCTAACCCTAAACTTAACCCTAATTTTTAGAACCCTACACCTAACTCTCAGCCCTAAACATAACCGTGTTTCTAGCCCTAGGGTTTAGAGCCCTAAGCCTAACCCTAAAACTTAACCGTTAGCCCTAACCCTAATTCCCAGCCCTAAACATAACCGGAGATTTAAAGCGCGTTCGTAACCCTAATTTTTCGAACCGTAAACCTAACTTTTAGCCCTAAACATAACCTTAGGCGTCGTCTGAGGTCGGAACCCTAATTTAGACCGACCTCCAACTCTAGAAGAGCGCTTTAAGCTCGTAACTCTAAATAGGCGATGTTTTTTCGTTCGTCGTGACGGTGGTGGCCGAAAACGAGGCCCGAGTGGCAGGCCCGTGCACAACGTTGGTTCTGGTTCACTCCCGGAGCCACGGTCTTTTCCCCTAACCTAACCCAGCCAGTGCCGCCCTCGGACACCTTGTTGGAAGCCATCTCCACGTGGCGCGTGATCCTGGTGGGCAGAGGTTAAAAAACTTTAACTGTTAACCTCAATAAAATAAACACAACGTAATGTCTTGATATAGACACCCACCGAGGCACCCTATTAGTTGGGGGCGACAGTTTCGATGCTCATTCATGAGCGCGTGCTGTAGCGATCGGGCCGAATGACACGGGCGATCCGTGCTCTATGGGCGGCCGAACAGAAAGGCGCCGGGGCGTAAGCGCGAGGGATATAAGAGGGACGGGAAGCGTAAGCGCATCGTAGTCTCAAGGGTCATGGGTTACGTTTCCGGAGCACGGTTTGGGATTAGCCCGAATCTAGCGTAGGGGTCTGCCGCCCTCGACGCAGGATACCGAGGAGAAAGGCCAAGAATGACCCATGACTTTTCTCGTGCCACCCTCAGAGGTCTGGTCCACCCTGAAGGGAACGGCGATCGTTAGCTTAGGCTCTGGTTGCGTGCCTCGACCACCGAGCAGATGCCCGCTTCGTATTGCCCTTAATAGATCTCCGCTGGCCTTGTAGTGACCCTAAAATAGGCGCCCGCCGGCCCAATCTTACCCCGTTCAGAGCGTTAAAGCTCAGGCATGAATACGGAGATTCAAGCGCAGAAATAGGCGTCGTAGGTTATTAGGCCTAAAATTAATTTAATTAAAAGAATTAATTTTCTAAATAGGTTACTAATCACGGATTAGGTTTAAAATAAGGGGGAGATCGTGACTACGCTCCGTCCTGCTAAAATAATGTTTGGACCGGAAACTTAGGCCTGAACTTTAAATTAGAGGCGTTTATTAGCTATTTTAATTTAAATTAGTAAACTCTTATCTTAGCAGCGATCCAAAATCTCTTTAAATTCCACTTTAGACGGGCTTTGACCCATTTCCAACCAGTTAAATGGTGGTTAAGGGGTTTCAGGCCTATAATTTGCATAACTCCGCCCATAAAGTCAATTTTGGAGTACATTTTAACTAATAACTCCAGAATGACAAAAGATAGAGAAAAAGCGTTTTTTGCGGCGTGTTAGCCATAATAAAATGTATAAACTACGATATGAAGTGAAAATTCACCCTCAGTGAGAAAATTAGGCCGATTAAGGATCTGGACTGGCCTCCCACTGAAAAAAGCTTAACTTGGCTGGGAATTATACTGTCGTTTTGAGAGATTTTTCCTAGAGGGCTGCCCAGTAGAAGCTTGTTGACCTGGTTCGGGGTCATCCGCTGGGATCTGTGGGCTCAACACACACGGCGCGAGGCCCAGCACTCTGCCCGAGTGGTCCCGGAAACCTGGCGGTGTTAACAAAAAGGGCCACTGGCAGAGAGGTGAGTCATGGTCTTCTACCTGTCTTCACCTTGTTTAAACGTGTTGAAAATGTTTATTGTGTGATGGTTCAGGTATGATGTTAGTAATGTGCAGCTTTAACATTATAGTGGTAAATAGGACTTTAAATTTAGACATTTATCTCACTTAGTAAATGAATAGGATTGTTTTATCTTAATATGCTCTAACATATTATTATTGTAAATAGGACTTCAAAGCAATCAGTTTACTAAATAGGACTCTAAATGTAATCATTTATCTTAATGAATAAACAAATCAAGAAGATTATTTTCTTAAAAAATGATCTTCATCCTAATAAGTAAATAAATAAACAATTTGTTCTCTTAAATAATTATCTTTTATCTTAGTAAATAAATAAATAAATTGTTTATCCAATTGGCTATGGGACACGAGCCGAGGAGTGATCGCCCTACGGCTGGCCGCCATGGATGAGGGTGTATAGTAATGAAAGGCTGAAACACCCTGTGACTCTATGGTTTACTACTGATGACGTGTCTCACTATTTAGGATGTCGTCGGGCTAAAGAGGGCTTTAATTTAGTCTGTACCCTTAGCCCCAAATAGCATTTAGTGCGTTCTCCATTCCTGAACCCTAAAACATAACCGCAGGTTTCCATTTCTAAGCCCTAAACATAACCATGTATCTAGCTCTGGTGGTTGGAGCCCTAAACCTAACCCTAAAACCTAACCCTAAACTTAACCCTAATTTTTAGAACCCTACACCTAACTCTCAGCCCTAAACATAACCGTGTTTCTAGCCCTAGGGTTTAGAGCCCTAAGCCTAACCCTAAAACTTAACCGTTAGCCCTAACCCTAATTCCCAGCCCTAAACATAACCGGAGATTTAAAGCGCGTTCGTAACCCTAATTTTTCGAACCGTAAACCTAACTTTTAGCCCTAAACATAACCTTAGGCGTCGTCTGAGGTCGGAACCCTAATTTAGACCGACCTCCAACTCTAGAAGAGCGCTTTAAGCTCGTAACTCTAAATAGGCGATGTTTTTTCGTTCGTCGTGACGGTGGTGGCCGAAAACGAGGCCCGAGTGGCAGGCCCGTGCACAACGTTGGTTCTGGTTCACTCCCGGAGCCACGGTCTTTTCCCCTAACCTAACCCAGCCAGTGCCGCCCTCGGACACCTTGTTGGAAGCCATCTCCACGTGGCGCGTGATCCTGGTGGGCAGAGGTTAAAAAACTTTAACTGTTAACCTCAATAAAATAAACACAACGTAATGTCTTGATATAGACACCCACCGAGGCACCCTATTAGTTGGGGGCGACAGTTTCGATGCTCATTCATGAGCGCGTGCTGTAGCGATCGGGCCGAATGACACGGGCGATCCGTGCTCTATGGGCGGCCGAACAGAAAGGCGCCGGGGCGTAAGCGCGAGGGATATAAGAGGGACGGGAAGCGTAAGCGCATCGTAGTCTCAAGGGTCATGGGTTACGTTTCCGGAGCACGGTTTGGGATTAGCCCGAATCTAGCGTAGGGGTCTGCCGCCCTCGACGCAGGATACCGAGGAGAAAGGCCAAGAATGACCCATGACTTTTCTCGTGCCACCCTCAGAGGTCTGGTCCACCCTGAAGGGAACGGCGATCGTTAGCTTAGGCTCTGGTTGCGTGCCTCGACCACCGAGCAGATGCCCGCTTCGTATTGCCCTTAATAGATCTCCGCTGGCCTTGTAGTGACCCTAAAATAGGCGCCCGCCGGCCCAATCTTACCCCGTTCAGAGCGTTAAAGCTCAGGCATGAATACGGAGATTCAAGCGCAGAAATAGGCGTCGTAGGTTATTAGGCCTAAAATTAATTTAATTAAAAGAATTAATTTTCTAAATAGGTTACTAATCACGGATTAGGTTTAAAATAAGGGGGAGATCGTGACTACGCTCCGTCCTGCTAAAATAATGTTTGGACCGGAAACTTAGGCCTGAACTTTAAATTAGAGGCGTTTATTAGCTATTTTAATTTAAATTAGTAAACTCTTATCTTAGCAGCGATCCAAAATCTCTTTAAATTCCACTTTAGACGGGCTTTGACCCATTTCCAACCAGTTAAATGGTGGTTAAGGGGTTTCAGGCCTATAATTTGCATAACTCCGCCCATAAAGTCAATTTTGGAGTACATTTTAACTAATAACTCCAGAATGACAAAAGATAGAGAAAAAGCGTTTTTTTGCGGCGTGTTAGCCATAATAAAATGTATAAACTACGATATGAAGTGAAAATTCACCCTCAGTGAGAAAATTAGGCCGATTAAGGATCTGGACTGGCCTCCCACTGAAAAAAGCTTAACTTGGCTGGGAATTATACTGTCGTTTTGAGAGATTTTTCCTAGAGGGCTGCCCAGTAGAAGCTTGTTGACCTGGTTCGGGGTCATCCGCTGGGATCTGTGGGCTCAACACACACGGCGCGAGGCCCAGCACTCTGCCCGAGTGGTCCCGGAAACCTGGCGGTGTTAACAAAAGGGCCACTGGCAGAGAGGTGAGTCATGGTCTTCTACCTGTCTTCACCTTGTTTAAACGTGTTGAAAATGTTTATTGTGTGATGGTTCAGGTATGATGTTAGTAATGTGCAGCTTTAACATTATAGTGGTAAATAGGACTTTAAATTTAGACATTTATCTCACTTAGTAAATGAATAGGATTGTTTTATCCTAATATGCTCTAACATATTATTATTGTAAATAGGACTTTAAAGCAATCAGTTTACTAAATAGGACTCTAAATGTAATCATTTATCTTAATGAATAAACAAATCAAGAAGATTATTTTCTTAAAAAATGATCTTCATCCTAATAAGTAAATAAATAAATAATTTGTTCTCTTAAATAATTATCTTTTATCTTAGTAAATAAATAAATAAATAGTTTATCCAATTGGCTATGGGACACGAGCCGAGGAGTGATCGCCCTACGGCTGGCCGCCATGGATGAGGGTGTATAGTAATGAAAGGCTGAAACACCCTGTGACTCTATGGTTTACTACTGATGACGTGTCTCACTATTTAGGATGTCGTCGGGCTAAAGAGGGCTTTAATTTAGTCTGTACCCTTAGCCCTAAATAGCATTTAGTGCGTTCTCCATTCCTGAACCCTAAAACATAACCGCAGGTTTCCATTTCTAAGCCCTAAACATAACCATGTATCTAGCTCTGGTGGTTGGAGCCCTAAACCTAACCCTAAAACCTAACCCTAAACTTAACCCTAATTTTTAGAACCCTACACCTAACTCTCAGCCCTAAACATAACCGTGTTTCTAGCCCTAGGGTTTAGAGCCCTAAGCCTAACCCTAAAACTTAACCGTTAGCCCTAACCCTAATTCCCAGCCCTAAACATAACCGGAGATTTAAAGCGCGTTCGTAACCCTAATTTTTCGAACCGTAAACCTAACTTTTAGCCCTAAACATAACCTTAGGCGTCGTCTGAGGTCGGAACCCTAATTTAGACCGACCTCCAACTCTAGAAGAGCGCTTTAAGCTCGTAACTCTAAATAGGCGATGTTTTTTCGTTCGTCGTGACGGTGGTGGCCGAAAACGAGGCCCGAGTGGCAGGCCCGTGCACAACGTTGGTTCTGGTTCACTCCCGGAGCCACGGTCTTTTCCCCTAACCTAACCCAGCCAGTGCCGCCCTCGGACACCTTGTTGGAAGCCATCTCCACGTGGCGCGTGATCCTGGTGGGCAGAGGTTAAAAAACTTTAACTGTTAACCTCAATAAAATAAACACAACGTAATGTCTTGATATAGACACCCACCGAGGCACCCTATTAGTTGGGGGCGACAGTTTCGATGCTCATTCATGAGCGCGTGCTGTAGCGATCGGGCCGAATGACACGGGCGATCCGTGCTCTATGGGCGGCCGAACAGAAAGGCGCCGGGGCGTAAGCGCGAGGGATATAAGAGGGACGGGAAGCGTAAGCGCATCGTAGTCTCAAGGGTCATGGGTTACGTTTCCGGAGCACGGTTTGGGATTAGCCCGAATCTAGCGTAGGGGTCTGCCGCCCTCGACGCAGGATACCGAGGAGAAAGGCCAAGAATGACCCATGACTTTTCTCGTGCCACCCTCAGAGGTCTGGTCCACCCTGAAGGGAACGGCGATCGTTAGCTTAGGCTCTGGTTGCGTGCCTCGACCACCGAGCAGATGCCCGCTTCGTATTGCCCTTAATAGATCTCCGCTGGCCTTGTAGTGACCCTAAAATAGGCGCCCGCCGGCCCAATCTTACCCCGTTCAGAGCGTTAAAGCTCAGGCATGAATACGGAGATTCAAGCGCAGAAATAGGCGTCGTAGGTTATTAGGCCTAAAATTAATTTAATTAAAAGAATTAATTTTCTAAATAGGTTACTAATCACGGATTAGGTTTAAAATAAGGGGGAGATCGTGACTACGCTCCGTCCTGCTAAAATAATGTTTGGACCGGAAACTTAGGCCTGAACTTTAAATTAGAGGCGTTTATTAGCTATTTTAATTTAAATTAGTAAACTCTTATCTTAGCAGCGATCCAAAATCTCTTTAAATTCCACTTTAGACGGGCTTTGACCCATTTCCAACCAGTTAAATGGTGGTTAAGGGGTTTCAGGCCTATAATTTGCATAACTCCGCCCATAAAGTCAATTTTGGAGTACATTTTAACTAATAACTCCAGAATGACAAAAGATAGAGAAAAAGCGTTTTTTGCGGCGTGTTAGCCATAATAAAATGTATAAACTACGATATGAAGTGAAAATTCACCCTCAGTGAGAAAATTAGGCCGATTAAGGATCTGGACTGGCCTCCCACTGAAAAAAGCTTAACTTGGCTGGGAATTATACTGTCGTTTTGAGAGATTTTTCCTAGAGGGCTGCCCAGTAGAAGCTTGTTGACCTGGTTCGGGGTCATCCGCTGGGATCTGTGGGCTCAACACACACGGCGCGAGGCCCAGCACTCTGCCCGAGTGGTCCCGGAAACCTGGCGGTGTTAACAAAAGGGCCACTGGCAGAGAGGTGAGTCATGGTCTTCTACCTGTCTTCACCTTGTTTAAACGTGTTGAAAATGTTTATTGTGTGATGGTTCAGGTATGATGTTAGTAATGTGCAGCTTTAACATTATAGTGGTAAATAGGACTTTAAATTTAGACATTTATCTCACTTAGTAAATGAATAGGATTGTTTTATCCTAATATGCTCTAACATATTATTATTGTAAATAGGACTTTAAAGCAATCAGTTTACTAAATAGGACTCTAAATGTAATCATTTATCTTAATGAATAAACAAATCAAGAAGATTATTTTCTTAAAAAATGATCTTCATCCTAATAAGTAAATAAATAAATAATTTGTTCTCTTAAATAATTATCTTTTATCTTAGTAAATAAATAAATAAATAGTTTATCCAATTGGCTATGGGACACGAGCCGAGGAGTGATCGCCCTACGGCTGGCCGCCATGGATGAGGGTGTATAGTAATGAAAGGCTGAAACACCCTGTGACTCTATGGTTTACTACTGATGACGTGTCTCACTATTTAGGATGTCGTCGGGCTAAAGAGGGCTTTAATTTAGTCTGTACCCTTAGCCCTAAATAGCATTTAGTGCGTTCTCCATTCCTGAACCCTAAAACATAACCGCAGGTTTCCATTTCTAAGCCCTAAACATAACCATGTATCTAGCTCTGGTGGTTGGAGCCCTAAACCTAACCCTAAAACCTAACCCTAAACTTAACCCTAATTTTTAGAACCCTACACCTAACTCTCAGCCCTAAACATAACCGTGTTTCTAGCCCTAGGGTTTAGAGCCCTAAGCCTAACCCTAAAACTTAACCGTTAGCCCTAACCCTAATTCCCAGCCCTAAACATAACCGGAGATTTAAAGCGCGTTCGTAACCCTAATTTTTCGAACCGTAAACCTAACTTTTAGCCCTAAACATAACCTTAGGCGTCGTCTGAGGTCGGAACCCTAATTTAGACCGACCTCCAACTCTAGAAGAGCGCTTTAAGCTCGTAACTCTAAATAGGCGATGTTTTTTCGTTCGTCGTGACGGTGGTGGCCGAAAACGAGGCCCGAGTGGCAGGCCCGTGCACAACGTTGGTTCTGGTTCACTCCCGGAGCCACGGTCTTTTCCCCTAACCTAACCCAGCCAGTGCCGCCCTCGGACACCTTGTTGGAAGCCATCTCCACGTGGCGCGTGATCCTGGTGGGCAGAGGTTAAAAAACTTTAACTGTTAACCTCAATAAAATAAACACAACGTAATGTCTTGATATAGACACCCACCGAGGCACCCTATTAGTTGGGGGCGACAGTTTCGATGCTCATTCATGAGCGCGTGCTGTAGCGATCGGGCCGAATGACACGGGCGATCCGTGCTCTATGGGCGGCCGAACAGAAAGGCGCCGGGGCGTAAGCGCGAGGGATATAAGAGGGACGGGAAGCGTAAGCGCATCGTAGTCTCAAGGGTCATGGGTTACGTTTCCGGAGCACGGTTTGGGATTAGCCCGAATCTAGCGTAGGGGTCTGCCGCCCTCGACGCAGGATACCGAGGAGAAAGGCCAAGAATGACCCATGACTTTTCTCGTGCCACCCTCAGAGGTCTGGTCCACCCTGAAGGGAACGGCGATCGTTAGCTTAGGCTCTGGTTGCGTGCCTCGACCACCGAGCAGATGCCCGCTTCGTATTGCCCTTAATAGATCTCCGCTGGCCTTGTAGTGACCCTAAAATAGGCGCCCGCCGGCCCAATCTTACCCCGTTCAGAGCGTTAAAGCTCAGGCATGGATACGGAGATTCAAGCGCAGAAATAGGCGTCGTAGGTTATTAGGCCTAAAATTAATTTAATTAAAAGAATTAATTTTCTAAATAGGTTACTAATCACGGATTAGGTTTAAAATAAGGGGGAGATCGTGACTACGCTCCGTCCTGCTAAAATAATGTTTGGACCGGAAACTTAGGCCTGAACTTTAAATTAGAGGCGTTTATTAGCTATTTTAATTTAAATTAGTAAACTCTTATCTTAGCAGCGATCCAAAATCTCTTTAAATTCCACTTTAGACGGGCTTTGACCCATTTCCAACCAGTTAAATGGTGGTTAAGGGGTTTCAGGCCTATAATTTGCATAACTCCGCCCATAAAGTCAATTTTGGAGTACATTTTAACTAATAACTCCAGAATGACAAAAGATAGAGAAAAAGCGTTTTTTGCGGCGTGTTAGCCATAATAAAATGTATAAACTACGATATGAAGTGAAAATTCACCCTCAGTGAGAAAATTAGGCCGATTAAGGATCTGGACTGGCCTCCCACTGAAAAAAGCTTAACTTGGCTGGGAATTATACTGTCGTTTTGAGAGATTTTTCCTAGAGGGCTGCCCAGTAGAAGCTTGTTGACCTGGTTCGGGGTCATCCGCTGGGATCTGTGGGCTCAACACACACGGCGCGAGGCCCAGCACTCTGCCCGAGTGGTCCCGGAAACCTGGCGGTGTTAACAAAAGGGCCACTGGCAGAGAGGTGAGTCATGGTCTTCTACCTGTCTTCACCTTGTTTAAACGTGTTGAAAATGTTTATTGTGTGATGGTTCAGGTATGATGTTAGTAATGTGCAGCTTTAACATTATAGTGGTAAATAGGACTTTAAATTTAGACATTTATCTCACTTAGTAAATGAATAGGATTGTTTTATCCTAATATGCTCTAACATATTATTATTGTAAATAGGACTTTAAAGCAATCAGTTTACTAAATAGGACTCTAAATGTAATCATTTATCTTAATGAATAAACAAATCAAGAAGATTATTTTCTTAAAAAATGATCTTCATCCTAATAAGTAAATAAATAAATAATTTGTTCTCTTAAATAATTATCTTTTATCTTAGTAAATAAATAAATAAATAGTTTATCCAATTGGCTATGGGACACGAGCCGAGGAGTGATCGCCCTACGGCTGGCCGCCATGGATGAGGGTGTATAGTAATGAAAGGCTGAAACACCCTGTGACTCTATGGTTTACTACTGATGACGTGTCTCACTATTTAGGATGTCGTCGGGCTAAAGAGGGCTTTAATTTAGTCTGTACCCTTAGCCCTAAATAGCATTTAGTGCGTTCTCCATTCCTGAACCCTAAAACATAACCGCAGGTTTCCATTTCTAAGCCCTAAACATAACCATGTATCTAGCTCTGGTGGTTGGAGCCCTAAACCTAACCCTAAAACCTAACCCTAAACTTAACCCTAATTTTTAGAACCCTACACCTAACTCTCAGCCCTAAACATAACCGTGTTTCTAGCCCTAGGGTTTAGAGCCCTAAGCCTAACCCTAAAACTTAACCGTTAGCCCTAACCCTAATTCCCAGCCCTAAACATAACCGGAGATTTAAAGCGCGTTCGTAACCCTAATTTTTCGAACCGTAAACCTAACTTTTAGCCCTAAACATAACCTTAGGCGTCGTCTGAGGTCGGAACCCTAATTTAGACCGACCTCCAACTCTAGAAGAGCGCTTTAAGCTCGTAACTCTAAATAGGCGATGTTTTTTCGTTCGTCGTGACGGTGGTGGCCGAAAACGAGGCCCGAGTGGCAGGCCCGTGCACAACGTTGGTTCTGGTTCACTCCCGGAGCCACGGTCTTTTCCCCTAACCTAACCCTAACCCTAACCCCTAACCCTAACCCTAACCCTAACCCTGACCCTGACCCTAACCCTAACCGCGCAGGTTAAGACCCTGTGATGGGGGAGTCATTGTATTCTTTCAAAAACCTAACCATAACCTAACCCTAACCGGTTCTCTTTCTTTAGAACTTCTACATCAGCCTTTAACCTAACCATAACCGGTCACTTTTCTTTAGAATTTCTACATCAGCCCTTAACTTAACCGTAATTCGTTCTTTCTCTTTAGATCTTCATTAGCCTTTAACCTAACCATAACCGGTTCTTTTTCTATAGAACTTCTACATCAGCATTTAACCTAACCATAACTGGTTCTTTTTCTTTAGAACTTCTACATCAGCCTTTAACCTAACCATAACCGGTTCCTTTCCTTTAGAACCTCTACACCAGCCTTTAACCTGACCATAACCGGTTGTTTTTTCTTAGGATCTTTATACTAGTCCTTAACCTAACCATAACCGATTGTTCTCCTTCAGAACTTCTACATCAGCCTTTAGCCTAACCATAACCGGTTACATATCTTTAGAATCATTCGGTTACATGTCTTTAACTCAATCATAACCGGTTCTTCTTCTTCTTCTTTAGAACCTTTAGACCAGCCTTCAACCTAACCATAACCTGTTATTTTTCCTTAGTACTTTCACATTAGTTGTTAATTTAAC
>NW_026869672.1:0-17215 GCF_030014155.1 Tachysurus vachellii
TTAAGCCAAAACGCAAAAAAATGTACTTACCTGGATCACTCACTTACCTGGAATTTGAATCACCTAAGAAAAGGAAAAGGAACCAGAAAATGAAGAGTTAAAAATCCCCACACGTAATATTATGTGATTTATTATGATCATTTGGTATTTATTATTATGGTTATTATTGTTATCATTTTTTTATTACCACTGAATGAACAAATGGCTTCAAAATAATTAAAAGGGGAAAGTGCATTTTGGAATTGGAAAATCCCTCAGCCTCTGAAGGCGGGGCCTCAAGGGAGCTGGCTATATAAGAAGCTGCAGGGGCGCCTCACACATTTTGTGGGTGAAGCAGCTTGGAGAAAGAGCAACAGCAGCTACTTGAAATTCTTAGAACAATTTGATTTTACAGTCAGTTCTGAAAATTGATTAAAAAATAATTGGAAAATTGGTAAGAGAGTCTAATAACACTCTAATTCAGAGCTTTATAAAGATTCTGACGCTAAAAAAAGTTTTTTTGAGTGGCAAGTCAATGCCTGATGAAGGTTTAAAACTACCGAAACGTTGCAACTGACTTGCCAACTAAAATCAACATGTCCTACCGCTACCAATCGTGTTCCAGACGGGAGAGACGGGTTCCCCGTTCTGATGAAAACAGAGATTACCCTAAGCATCATCGGCGTGAAACGCCTCGGGGTTTCAATAATCATGGGGGGTCTGGTAGATATCAGCAACCTCACCAACAAACTCATTCTCCTGATTATAGGAATAATGATAATTTTTGGAAAACCAGGGAACGCTATCCACGGCGTTCCCTGAAACAAACTAATGAGCAAAATGAAAAAGACCCTGAATATGAGAGGTTTAGAGCCTTGGTGAAGAAAATATTTGAACTACTACGGTCATTTCACCACCTGGAAAAGATCTCAACATGTTCAAGTGTTGAACCACCTACATTCTCCAGGCTCACACGATACCTCACAGGGGTCATTAAACCGGCGAACATGACGCCCCACACGAAATCCCTCTTGGAAGGGAACGCCAGAAATTGGGCCTACACAGCACGTCTCATTCTGCAGGACCACTACGAATCACATGTCGATCAGGTGAGTGAGGTGTTGCCAAACATGATGATTGACGACTGGACTTCTGCATTAACGATAGCGATAAAATGGTACCATAAACGGTACGCTAAGAAAAGCACAGAGGTGCCAATTAAAAGGTTAAAGCCCTTTTGGAGGCATTAGGGGAGAGCGGGTCAGAAAAAGATGGCGAAGTAGAAAATGGAACCCCCACGGTGTTGACGGAGGATTTTCCGGCTTTGTCACGGACGCAGTGACTATTGTCCCGACAACACCCCAAATGGGACCATCCACCCCATCTGCTCTCCCACCTTCACAGCCACAAAGGGCACCCCGACAAACCAGACAGAGGCAGATATTTCCTGAAAGGGTCTGTGGGCGGGTAAATCCGGCGATTGTGTGTACGGACAATCACCCAGAGCTTCTGAAAATACAAACTTGCCCTGACACCCAGGGAAAAACGACCCTGCCGCTTATCCAGGAGCAGCGGGTGGTTGCACGGTGTAAATCTCCAGCATTGGTGGAGGTTCATGTCCACAACGATGCCTTAGTGCCCGATGAGGGAATGGAACAGGGCCCTCTCATCACGTTAGAGGAACGATCTGGGGTAATCCAACCCTCGTCACCGGGGGATTCTCCGTGCCATGTCCCTGGGACTGAATTGGAAGGCAGTCTCCCTCCAGAGCTCTTGATTGATCTGGGAAGTATACCAATCACCCCGCCCACCGCTACACCTAAAATCTTTCGGCCGGTGAAACACCTGCTCACAGCCAGGAAAATGGTTGAATGGAGTCTTAGTGTCCGCAGAAAGTGGTGTATTCTGGGAGATTCCAACGTGGGTAGAGTCATAGAGCATCACTTTGAGGGTTTGCAAATTGACAGTTACCCGGGTGCCACATTTAGGCATGCGGAGAACATCATCCTCAAAGCTCAGGTCCACGTAAAGGTAGAACTGGTCATCTTGGCCTTTGGAATCCACCACAGGAACCAAAAATGTAAAGAGACGGCAATTAAGCAAATTCAGAGGGCCCTAAAGGCGGCGAGGGACAGGTTCCCGGGAGCGGTCGTTGAGATCCCGCTAATTAATTTTGCCAAGACTCTGAAACGTAAGGAACAGGTCATTTTGGAAAATATCAATGATCACGTTCAGAGAAATATGCCCCATTTACCATTACTACCAGCTGCACAGTTCGACGTGGACAGTGACCAGATTCACTGGACACCAACGTGTGCCAAGGCCATTTTGCTCCATTGGGCCAAACACTTAAAATCCATGGCCCTCTAAACCCAAAAACCGGGGGTGCAACACTCAATGATGCCGGCTGTTGTGGATAGCTGGAGGTAGGCCAGTGCACAACGCAGGCTCCGGATTGTTTCAGGTCTGAAAACCCCTACACCCAACCCCAACCCTAACCCTAACCCTAACCCTAACCCTAATCCACAACCCTAACCCTAACCCACAACCCTAACCCTAATCCACAACCCTAACCCTAATCCCCAACCCTAACCCTAATCCCAACCCTAGCCCTAACCCACAACCCCTAACCCCAATCCCAAACCCTAACCCTAATCTTAACCCTGATTCCCTATCCCCACGGGCCAGGACCCGGGCCTCGGCATTTCCCCTAACCTAATCCAGCCCGTGCCACCCCAGTTGTCAAAATTGCAGCCACATCTTTGAGAAATAGAGAAAACCCCAATGGATTGGGATAATAGAACACGACAAAAAAAGTAAAAATAAAATACTTACCTGGTTTACTTACCTGCCTGGGAATGAAAACACCTAAGGAAAGGAAGCAAATGGTAAATAAAGACGGAGCAATGCGAATAAAATAGTAAATGTAAACACTTACCTGGAACACTCTCCTACTGGAAAATTAAAACACCTAGGGGAAGGAAGCAAATGGTTAATTAAGCCAAAACGCAAAAAAATGTACTTACCTGGATCACTCACTTACCTGGAATTTGAATCACCTAAGAAAAGGAAAAGGAACCAGAAAATGAAGAGTTAAAAATCCCCACACGTAATATTATGTGATTTATTATGATCATTTGGTATTTATTATTATGGTTATTATTGTTATCATTTTTTTATTACCACTGAATGAACAAATGGCTTCAAAATAATTAAAAGGGGAAAGTGCATTTTGGAATTGGAAAATCCCTCAGCCTCTGAAGGCGGGGCCTCAAGGGAGCTGGCTATATAAGAAGCTGCAGGGGCGCCTCACACATTTTGTGGGTGAAGCAGCTTGGAGAAAGAGCAACAGCAGCTACTTGAAATTCTTAGAACAATTTGATTTTACAGTCAGTTCTGAAAATTGATTAAAAAATAATTGGAAAATTGGTAAGAGAGTCTAATAACACTCTAATTCAGAGCTTTATAAAGATTCTGACGCTAAAAAAAGTTTTTTTGAGTGGCAAGTCAATGCCTGATGAAGGTTTAAAACTACCGAAACGTTGCAACTGACTTGCCAACTAAAATCAACATGTCCTACCGCTACCAATCGTGTTCCAGACGGGAGAGACGGGTTCCCCGTTCTGATGAAAACAGAGATTACCCTAAGCATCATCGGCGTGAGACGCCTCGGGGTTTCAATAATCATGGGAGGGCTGGTAGATATCAGAAACCTCACCAACAAACTCATTCTCCTGATTATAGGAATAATGATAATTTTTGGAAACCCAGGGAACGCTATCCACGGCGTTCCCTGAAACAAACTCATGAGCAAAATGAAAAAGACCCTGAATATGAGAGGTTTAGAGCCTTGGTGAAGAAAATATTTGAACTACTACGGTCATTTCACCACCTGGAAAAGATCTCAACATGTTCAAGTGTTGAACCACCTACATTCTCCAGGCTCACACGATACCTCACAGGGGTCATTAAACCGGCGAACATGACGCCCCACACGAAATCCCTCTTGGAAGGGAACGCCAGAAATTGGGCCTACACAGCACGTCTCATTCTGCAGGACCACTACGAATCACATGTCGATCAGGTGAGTGAGGTGTTGCCAAACATGATGATTGACGACTGGAATTCTGCATTAACGATAGCGATAAAATGGTACCATAAACGGTACGCTAAGAAAAGCACAGAGGTGCCAATTAAAAAGGTTAAAGCCCTTTTGGAGGCATTAGGGGAGAGCGGGTCAGAAAAAGATGGCGAAGTAGAAAATGGAACCCCCACGGTGTTGACGGAGGATTTTCCGGCTTTGTCACGGGACGCAGTGACTATTGTCCCGACAACACCCCAAATGGGACCATCCACCCCATCTGCTCTCCCACCTTCACAGCCACAAAGGGCACCCCGACAAACCAGACAGAGGCAGATATTTCCTGAAAGGGTCTGTGGGCGGGTAAATCCGGCGATTGTGTGTACGGACAATCACCCAGAGCTTCTGAAAATACAAACTTGCCCTGACACCCAGGGAAAAACGACCCTGCCGCTTATCCAGGAGCAGCGGGTGGTTGCACGGTGTAAATCTCCAGCATTGGTGGAGGTTCATGTCCACAACGATGCCTTAGTGCCCGATGAGGGAATGGAACAGGGCCCTCTCATCACGTTAGAGGAACGATCTGGGGTAATCCAACCCTCGTCACCGGGGGATTCTCCGTGCCATGTCCCTGGGACTGAATTGGAAGGCAGTCTCCCTCCAGAGCTCTTGATTGATCTGGAAGTATACCAATCACCCCGCCCACCGCTACACCTAAAATCTTTCGGCCGGTGAAACACCTGCTCACAGCCAGGAAAATGGTTGAATGGAGTCTTAGTGTCCGCAGAAAGTGGTGTATTCTGGGAGATTCCAACGTGGGTAGAGTCATAGAGCATCACTTTGAGGGTTTGCAAATTGACAGTTACCCGGGTGCCACATTTAGGCATGCGGAGAACATCATCCTCAAAGCTCAGGTCCACGTAAAGGTAGAACTGGTCATCTTGGCCTTTGGAATCCACCACAGGAACCAAAAATGTAAAGAGACGGCAATTAAGCAAATTCAGAGGGCCCTAAAGGCGGCGAGGGACAGGTTCCCGGGAGCGGTCGTTGAGATCCCGCTAATTAATTTTGCCAAGACTCTGAAACGTAAGGAACAGGTCATTTTGGAAAATATCAATGATCACGTTCAGAGAAATATGCCCCATTTACCATTACTACCAGCTGCACAGTTCGACGTGGACAGTGACCAGATTCACTGGACACCAACGTGTGCCAAGGCCATTTTGCTCCATTGGGCCAAACACTTAAAATCCATGGCCCTCTAAACCCAAAAACCGGGGGTGCAACACTCAATGATGCCGGCTGTTGTGGATAGCTGGAGGTAGGCCAGTGCACAACGCAGGCTCCGGATTGTTTCAGGTCTGAAAACCCCTACACCCAACCCCAACCCTAACCCTAACCCTAACCCTAACCCTAATCCACAACCCTAACCCTAACCCACAACCCTAACCCTAATCCACAACCCTAACCCTAATCCCCAACCCTAACCCCAATCCCAACCCTAGCCCTAACCCACAACCCCTAACCCCAATCCCAAACCCTAACCCTAATCTTAACCCTGATTCCCTATCCCCACGGGCCAGGACCCGGGCCTCGGCATTTCCCCTAACCTAATCCAGCCCGTGCCACCCCAGTTGTCAAAATTGCAGCCACATCTTTGAGAAATAGAGAAAACCCCAATGGATTGGGATAATAGAACACGACAAAAAAAGTAAAAATAAAATACTTACCTGGTTTACTTACCTGCCTGGGAATGAAAACACCTAAGGAAAGGAAGCAAATGGTAAATAAAGACGGAGCAATGCGAATAAAATAGTAAATGTAAACACTTACCTGGAACACTCTCCTACTGGAAAATTAAAACACCTAGGGGAAGGAAGCAAATGGTTAATTAAGCCAAAACGCAAAAAAATGTACTTACCTGGATCACTCACCTGCCTGGAATTTGAATCACCTAAGAAAAGGAAAAAGAACCAGAAAATGAAGAGCTTTAAAAGAAAAATCCCCACATATAACAGTATGTGATTTATTATGCTTATTTGGTGTTTGTTATTATGGCTATTATTTGTTATCATCATTTTTCATTACCATTGAATGAACAAATGGCTTCAAAATAATTTAAATGGGTGAGTGTATTTTGGAATTGGAAAATCCCTCAGCCTCTGAAGGCGGGGCCTCAAGGGAGCTCACTATATAAGAAGCTGCAGGGGCGCCTCACACATTTTGTGGGTGAAGCAGCTTGGAGAAAGAGCAACAGCAGCTACTTGAGATTCTTGAAACAATCTAATTTCACAGTCAATTCTGAAAATTGAATGAAAAATAATTGGAATATTAGTGAGAAAATCTAATAACACTCTAATTCAGAGTTTTATAAAGATTCTAACACTAAAAAGTTTTTTTGAGTGGCAAGTCAATGCCTGATGAAGGTTTAAAACTACCGAAACGTTGCAACAGACTTGCCAACTAAAATCAACATGTCCTACCGCGACCGATCGTGTTCCAGACGGGAGAGACGGGTTCCCCGTTCTGATGAAAACAGAGATTACCCTAAGCATCATCGGCGTGAAACGCCTCGGGGTTTCAATAATCATGGGGGGTCTGGTAGATATCAGCAACCTCACCAACAAACTCATTCTCCTGATTATAGGAATAATGATAATTTTTGGAAAACCAGGGAACGCTATCCACGGCGTTCCCTGAAACAAACTAATGAGCAAAATGAAAAAGACCCTGAATATGAGAGGTTTAGAGCCTTGGTGAAGAAAATATTTGAACTACTACGGTCATTTCACCACCTGGAAAAGATCTCAACATGTTCAAGTGTTGAACCACCTACATTCTCCAGGCTCACACGATACCTCACAGGGGTCATTAAACCGGCGAACATGACGCCCCACACGAAATCCCTCTTGGAAGGGAACGCCAGAAATTGGGCCTACACAGCACGTCTCATTCTGCAGGACCACTACGAATCACATGTCGATCAGGTGAGTGAGGTGTTGCCAAACATGATGATTGACGACTGGAATTCTGCATTAACGATAGCGATAAAATGGTACCATAAACGGTACGCTAAGAAAAGCACAGAGGTGCCAATTAAAAAGGTTAAAGCCCTTTTGGAGGCATTAGGGGAGAGCGGGTCAGAAAAAGATGGCGAAGTAGAAAATGGAACCCCCACGGTGTTGACGGAGGATTTTCCGGCTTTGTCACGGGACGCAGTGACTATTGTCCCGACAACACCCCAAATGGGACCATCCACCCCATCTGCTCTCCCACCTTCACAGCCACAAAGGGCACCCCGACAAACCAGACAGAGGCAGATATTTCCTGAAAGGGTCTGTGGGCGGGTAAATCCGGCGATTGTGTGTACGGACAATCACCCAGAGCTTCTGAAAATACAAACTTGCCCTGACACCCAGGGAAAAACGACCCTGCCGCTTATCCAGGAGCAGCGGGTGGTTGCACGGTGTAAATCTCCAGCATTGGTGGAGGTTCATGTCCACAACGATGCCTTAGTGCCCGATGAGGGAATGGAACAGGGCCCTCTCATCACGTTAGAGGAACGATCTGGGGTAATCCAACCCTCGTCACCGGGGGATTCTCCGTGCCATGTCCCTGGGACTGAATTGGAAGGCAGTCTCCCTCCAGAGCTCTTGATTGATCTGGGAAGTATACCAATCACCCCGCCCACCGCTACACCTAAAATCTTTCGGCCGGTGAAACACCTGCTCACAGCCAGGAAAATGGTTGAATGGAGTCTTAGTGTCCGCAGAAAGTGGTGTATTCTGGGAGATTCCAACGTGGGTAGAGTCATAGAGCATCACTTTGAGGGTTTGCAAATTGACAGTTACCCGGGTGCCACATTTAGGCATGCGGAGAACATCATCCTCAAAGCTCAGGTCCACGTAAAGGTAGAACTGGTCATCTTGGCCTTTGGAATCCACCACAGGAACCAAAAATGTAAAGAGACGGCAATTAAGCAAATTCAGAGGGCCCTAAAGGCGGCGAGGGACAGGTTCCCGGGAGCGGTCGTTGAGATCCCGCTAATTAATTTTGCCAAGACTCTGAAACGTAAGGAACAGGTCATTTTGGAAAATATCAATGATCACGTTCAGAGAAATATGCCCCATTTACCATTACTACCAGCTGCACAGTTCGACGTGGACAGTGACCAGATTCACTGGACACCAACGTGTGCCAAGGCCATTTTGCTCCATTGGGCCAAACACTTAAAATCCATGGCCCTCTAAACCCAAAAACCGGGGGTGCAACACTCAATGATGCCGGCTGTTGTGGAGAGCTGGCGGTAGGCCAGTGCACAACGCAGGCTCCGGATTGTTTCAGGTCTGAAAACCCCTACACCCAACCCCAACCCTAACCCTAACCCCAACCCTAACCCTAACCCTAACCCTAATCCACAACCCTAACCCTAACCCCAACCCTAATCCTAGCCCTAATCCACAACCCTTAACCCCAATCCCAAACCCTAACCCTAACCCTAACCCTAATTCCCTATCCCCACGGGCCTGGACACGGGCCTCGGTATTTCCCCTAACCTAACCCTAACCCTAACCCTAACCCTTTACCCTAACCTCAACCCAATACCCAACCCTAACCCTAACCTCTGCCCTTACCCTATTCCCTTACCCCAACCCTTACCCTAACCTTAACCCAGTACCCTGACCTAACCCTAACCTTTGCCCTTACCCTATCCCCTTACCCCAACTTTTGCCCTAACCTAAACCCAACCCTAACCTTTACCCTTACCCCATGCCCCTACCCTAACCCTAACCTTAACCCAGTACCCAAACTTGACCTTAGTCCTTGCCCTATCCTCTTACCCAAACCTTTGCCCTAACCTTAACCCAATACCCAACCCTACCTTTCCAACCGTTCTTTTGACCCCCACACCCCTTTCCGTTCCCTAAACTTAACCTTTACTTTCTCAGCTCTTTCCTTTCCCCTTCCTTTTCCCTCACCCCTCCTTTCCCTCTATTTGGCCTCTTCTTCTCTACTCTCCCCTCTCTCACCCAAAGTTATCCTAATTTCCACAAAATACTTACCTGTAGACCGGTCCTCCTTCAATACTTACCTTAATGCAGTAAAACTCCGGTTTCACTCCATCCATAAAATAGGGGATCTTGGAGACCTGTAAAATAAATAAATAAATAATTAAATCAATAAACACATTAATAAAAAAATATCTGATTAAAATAAATAAGGGGGGAAAGGGATTCTTGGTTGTGCCCGTGCATCAAAGATCCAATAGGATATTTTTTAAGAAACAATCTTTCTAAAACCTAACCTTGCCAGAGCCTTCCGTTTCTCTTTCCTCCTCGATTTTAACAAATTATCAACAAAATTCACAGGACAGCTAAAGTCAGTAGCAATAATACATGGTGACTTTTATTTTGAAAAACAAAATGGCAGACTCTAAAGCTCATTGACCAACCAGAAACTGCCAAGTCATACTCCCCCTTTTGGAGGGAAAAGCAAAGCTCCAGATGAAGCTGTTCCTGTGAGGTTAAAAATATCAACCAATCAACACTCACCTTACAGGATAATGTCACACGTTAGGGAAGCCACACCCATTCACATACAGGTATAAAAGGCAGCTCAACTCCCCACTCCAGTTGATAGTCCTCTGAGGAAGCATTTTATGTGCGAAACGTTAGGATTTTAAAGGAACCTCTTTTTACTTTAAATTTCTTTTCTGCATTAAGTCTTTTAATGATCTTCAATAAAGTTTGTTGTTTTTAACCTCACGGAGGGAGGAAGAACACGGCAACAACACAAGAAAACAAATAAAAAATACCAAGCCAACCAGGACACTGGGAGAAAAAGGAAACCACCATCTAGAAGGTAAAAAAAGCTGGACTTTGACCCACCTGCTTCTGAGAAGAGCCAAGGGGAACCACCTTCTTCTTCCTTCCCAGACGGCACCTGGAATACAAATTGGCTTGAGGGACTCATTGCTCACATCCACACCTAGGCCCTTCTGCCTAAACTCGTTTTTTTTGTTTGAACCCTACAAAGTCTCCCATTTGAGTAAGTTGGGTGATAACAATTTTAATTAATTTTTTTTGGTTTGTTAGTTTTCATTTTTACTGTGTCTATCTTCCTCTTTTGTTGAAATAACTATGCTTAAATTGCAGAACAGATTTTCGGTTTTAAGAGACCAACGTCCAACTGGAGATGGGGAACACGTGCAGACATCCACATCACACAGCATGCAGACAGCCACATCCTACAATAGTAAGGCCACATTAGATAAAATTCTCACAAAAACCTATTTCAAACTGATACAGGCACAACACCACATGGAAATAGTTAAAAACTCATTAGACACAGTCACCTTTCCGACAGGCATGGTCAGACAAGTCAAAAAAACTCACGGTTTATCAAGCCATCTTCACCTAATACCACAACTGAGAAAAACATACACAACACTACTGACTGGATGTACAATAACATGGTCATTTTACGAGAACATTACACAACAGTCATCAATAATCTTTTAGCACAGATTACCAACTTTGGGGATTTGGAGTGGCAAGTGGCAGTGAAGTGGGCCCGAAATAGGTATAAACAAAAATTAATTGACAGCAATTTGACCGCTTGCAAACAAATCATTCTAGACAAACAGTCCCAATCTTTGGACACGGCGGGCCCCTCACATGCCACTCCACTCCAAAAGGCCGCTCCTCCCCAGGCCCAAGTCCACAAAAAATCACCTCGACACAATACCGCACATTCTATATCACCTTCTCTTTCTTCTACATCATCACTCTCTACAGTAATGTCACCAAACAACTCTAATAATATTAACTCTGATCACACTTTTCATTCTAGAACCGTCACTACGTCTGGGGAGAATGACGGGGACACGGCTGAAACCACTGCTAGGCAGAAGGGGATAAGGATGAGGGGGCGACGTGAAGAGAAATCTTCTCCACCTGGAACCCGTTCTGAATCCTCCCTCCAATCTAAGCCTCTTGCAGTGGCTAAGCCATCCAGAGTGTCCTCCGACTCCTCAGATGAAGAGCTCTTAGATAGGGTCCCGCTCAGGGACACTCTGTACAGACACATCAACACAAATAGAAAAGCATCAGACTGGTCCATTTCAATACACAAACCCATAGTGTTTATAGGGGACGGTAATCTAAACCGTATCCCCTCAATCAAGAACACAAATATACAGATAGACAGCTTTCCGGAGGCTAATTTCTTACATCTCACCAAAGTCTTACGGAAACTCTCACCACATCCACACACACAGCAGGTAGCATTAGCTGCAGGTATTCACAACAGACACCAACTACCATACAAGACAGCCATAAAACAACTACAGGGCCTGTGGAAGGCGGCCTACACAGCGTTCCCCAATGCCACAGTTCACACAGCACTGGTTCCATATTCGTGGTCTTTGCCTGATCAGGAGCAGCAGAATCTGGAGGTGCTCAATGAATACATTGCGTCTCATGAAAATCCATTACTTGCTGAGAGTCAAGATCTCTTTAAAGTAGAAAAGGATGGCATATGCTGGACAACCGACACAGCACAGGCAATATTTGATTACTGGGTAGAGCAACTAGACCCTTAACAACACAATTGCAATAGATTATATAACTTCAGACAACAACCTTAATAAAAACCTATTGTAAAGAACATACGAACTTAAAAACATGGATTTTCATGAGACGCAATGTAGAAAGGTGAGTACACCCAAATGCAAGGTCACCAAAGTTACAATACGTACATCTCATTCTTGAAGGTTCGAACTTACGGTTTTCATCAAAATTCTGTATGGCGCAGGTCTCCAGGATCCCTTTCTGGTTGAAGATTCAGTATTATTATTATTAATAATATTATTATTATTATTATTATTATTATTATTATATAAATAAAAAAGACAATAAACAGAGTGATGGATATAGAATCCTTAAATTTCTTTTGGTGTGTGGTTTTGCGGTGATTAATATTTTTAGCACTTATCTTCTTTTGATTGTATCTTTTAGCACTTTGTCCTAGCACTTATTGTTCCATACTTCTGTTTGAATTCTTTTTTAGTATTATAGCTACCATAATAATTTACTGCAATCTGTTATTCCTGACCTCAACCTTTGCCCTTACCTCAACCTTATTTCTTATTTTTCTATTTCAATCTGTATCTCAACCTAACACCTAACCTTAACCTCTGTCCTTACCCTCACCCTATCCCCTTACCCCAACCTTTACCCTAACCTCAACCCAATACCCAACCCTAACCCTAACCTCTGCCCTTACCCTATTCCCTTACCCCAACCCTTACCCTAACCTTAACCCAGTACCCTGACCTAACCCTAACCTTTGCCCTTACCCTATCCCCTTACCCCAACTTTTGCCCTAACCTTAACCTAAACCCAACCCTAACCTTTACCCTTACCCCATGCCCCTACCCTAACCCTAACCTTAACCCAGTACCCAAACTTGACCTTAGTCCTTGCCCTATCCTCTTACCCAAACCTTTGCCCTAACCTTAACCCAATACCCAACCCTACCTTTCCAACCGTTCTTTTGACCCCCACACCCCTTTCCGTTCCCTAAACTTAACCTTTACTTTCTCAGCTCTTTCCTTTCCCCTTCCTTTTCCCTCACCCCTCCTTTCCCTCTATTTGGCCTCTTCTTCTCTACCTTCTCTCCCCTCTCTCACCCAAAGTTATCCTAATTTCCACAAAATACTTACCTGTAGACCGGTCCTCCTTCAATACTTACCTTAATGCAGTAAAACTCCGGTTTCACTCCATCCATAAAATAGGGGATCTTGGAGACCTGTAAAATAAATAAATAAATAATTAAATCAATAAACACATTAATAAAAAAATATCTGATTAAAATAAATAAGGGGGGAAAGGGATTCTTGGTTGTGCCCGTGCATCAAAGATCCAATAGGATATTTTTTAAGAAACAATCTTTCTAAAACCTAACCTTGCCAGAGCCTTCCGTTTCTCTTTCCTCCTCGATTTTAACAAATTATCAACAAAATTCACAGGACAGCTAAAGTCAGTAGCAATAATACATGGTGACTTTTATTTTGAAAAACAAAATGGCAGACTCTAAAGCTCATTGACCAACCAGAAACTGCCAAGTCATACTCCCCCTTTTGGAGGGAAAAGCAAAGCTCCAGATGAAGCTGTTCCTGTGAGGTTAAAAATATCAACCAATCAACACTCACCTTACAGGATAATGTCACACGTTAGGGAAGCCACACCCATTCACATACAGGTATAAAAGGCAGCTCAACTCCCCACTCCAGTTGATAGTCCTCTGAGGAAGCATTTTATTTGCGAAACGTTAGGATTTTAAAGGAACCTCTTTTTACTTTAAATTTCTTTTCTGCACTAAGTCTTTTTAAGAAACTTCAATAAAGTTTGTTATTTTAAACCTCACGGAGGGAGGAAGAACACAGCAACAACACAAGAAAACAAATAAAAAATACCAAGCCAACCAGGACACTGGGAGAAAAAGGAAACCACCATCTAGAAGGTAAAAAAAGCTGGACTTTGACCCACCTGCTTCTGAGAAGAGCCAAGGGGAACCACCTTCTTCTTCCTTCCCAGACGGCACCTGGAATACAAATTGGCTTGAGGGACTCATTGCTCACATCCACACCTAGGCCCTTCTGCCTAAACTCGTTTTTTTTGTTTGAACCCTACAAAGTCTCCCATTTGAGTAAGTTGGGTGATAACAATTTTAATTAATTTTTTTTGGTTTGTTAGTTTTCATTTTTACTGTGTTTATCTTCCTCTTTTGTTTTAATAACTATGCTTAATTTGCAGAACAGATTTTCGGTTTTAGAGACCAACGTCCAACTGGAGATGGGGAACACGTACAGACATCCACATCACACACCATGCAGACAGCCACATCATACAACAGTAAGGCCACACTAGATAAAGCTCTTACAAAAACATATTTCAAATTGATACAGGCACAACACCATATAGAAATAGTTAAAAACTCATTAGACACAGTCACCTTTCCGACAGGCATGGTCAGACAAGTCAAAAAAACTCACGGTTTATCAAGCCATCTTCACCCAATAACACTACAACTGAGAAAAACATACACAACACTACTGACTGGATGTACAATAACATGGTCATTTTACGAGAACATTACACAACAGTCATCAATAATCTTTTAGCACAGATTACCAACTTTGGGGATTTGGAGTGGCAAGTGGCAGTGAAGTGGGCCCGAAATAGGTATAAACAAAAATTAATTGACAGCAATTTGACCGCTTGCAAACAAATCATTCTAGACAAACAGTCCCAATCTTTGGACACGGCGGGCCCCTCACATGCCACTCCACTCCAAAAGGCCGCTCCTCCCCAGGCCCAAGTCCACAAAAAATCACCTCGACACAATACCGCACATTCTATATCACCTTCTCTTTCTTCTACATCATCACCTTCTACAGTAATGTCACCAAACAACCCTAATAATATTAACTCTGATCACACTTTTCATTCTAGAACCGTCACTACGTCTGGGGAGAATGACGGGGACACGGCTGAAACCACTGCTAGGCAGAAGGGGATAAGGATGAGGGGGCGACGTGAAGAGAAATCTTCTCCACCTGAAACCCGTTCTGAATCCTCCCTCCAATCTAAGCCTCTTGCAGTGGCTAAGCCATCCAGAGTGTCCTCCGACTCCTCAGACGAAGAGCCTTTAGATAGGGTCCCGCTCAGGGACACTCTGTACAGACACATCAACACAAATAGAAAAGCATCAGACTGGTCCATTTCAATACACAAACCCATAGTGTTTATAGGGGACGGTAATCTAAACCGTATCCCCTCAATCAAGAACACAAATATACAGATAGACAGCTTTCCGGAGGCTAATTTCTTACATCTCACCAAAGTCTTACGGAAACTCTCACCACATCCACACACACAGCAGGTAGCATTAGCTGCAGGTATTCACAACAGACACCAACTACCATACAAGACAGCCATAAAACAACTACAGGGCCTGTGGAAGGCGGCCTACACAGCGTTCCCCAATGCCACAGTTCACACAGCACTGGTTCCATATTCGTGGTCTTTGCCTGATCAGGAGCAGCAGAATCTGGAGGTGCTCAATGAATACATTGCGTCTCATGAAAATCCATTACTTGCTGAGAGTCAAGATCTCTTTAAAGTAGAAAAGGATGGCATATGCTGGACAACCGACACAGCACAGGCAATATTTGATTACTGGGTAGAGCAACTAGACCCTTAACAACACAATTGCAATAGATTATATAACTTCAGACAACAACCTTAATAAAAACCTATTGTAAAGAACATACGAACTTAAAAACATGGATTTTCATGAGACGCAATGTAGAAAGGTGAGTACACCCAAATGCAAGGTCACCAAAGTTACAATACGTACATCTCATTCTTGAAGGTTCGAACTTACGGTTTTCATCAAAATTCTGTATGGCGCAGGTCTCCAGGATCCCTTTCTGGTTGAAGATTCAGTATTATTATTATTATTATTATTATTATTAATATTATTATTATTATTATATAAATAAAAAAGACAATAAACAGAGTGATGGATATAGAATCCTTAAATTTCTTTTGGTGTGTGGTTTTGCGGTGATTAATATTTTTAGCACTTATCTTCTTTTGATTGTATCTTTTAGCACTTTGTCCTAGCACTTATTGTTCCATACTTCTGTTTGAATTCTTTTTTAGTATTATAGCTACCATAATAATTTACTGCAATCTGTTATTCCTGACCTCAACCTTTGCCCTTACCTCAACCTTATTTCTTATTTTTCTATTTCAATCTGTATCTCAACCTAACACCTAACCTTAACCTCTGTCCTTACCCTCACCCTATCCCCTTACCCCAACCTTTACCCTAACCTCAACCCAATACCCAACCCTAACCCTAACCTCTGCCCTTACCCTATTCCCTTACCCCAACCCTTACCCTAACCTTAACCCAGTACCCTGACCTAACCCTAACCTTTGCCCTTACCCTATCCCCTTACCCCAACTTTTGCCCTAACCTTAACCTAAACCCAACCCTAACCTTTACCCTTACCCCATGCCCCTACCCTAACCCTAACCTTAACCCAGTACCCAAACTTGACCTTAGTCCTTGCCCTATCCTCTTACCCAAACCTTTGCCCTAACCTTAACCCAATACCCAACCCTACCTTTCCAACCGTTCTTTTGACCCCCACACCCCTTTCCGTTCCCTAAACTTAACCTTTACTTTCTCAGCTCTTTCCTTTCCCCTTCCTTTTCCCTCACCCCTCCTTTCCCTCTATTTGGCCTCTTCTTCTCTACTCTCCCCTCTCTCACCCAAAGTTATCCTAACTTCCACAAAATACTTACCTGTAGACCGGTCCTCCTTCAATACTTACCTTATTGCAGTACAACTCCGATTTCACTCCATCCAAAAAATAGGGGATCTTGGAGACCTGTAAAATAAATAAATAAATCAATCAATCAATAAACACATTAATAAATAAATAAAATATCTGATTAAAACAAATAGGGGGGAAGGAGATTCTTGGTTGTGCCCGTGCACCAAAAATCCAATTGGATAATTTTTTTAAGAAACAGTCTTTCTAAACCCTAACCCTAACCCTAACCCTAACCCTAACCCCAACCCTAATCCCTAACCCCAACTCCTAACCCTAACCCTAACCCTAACCCTAGCCCCAACCCCAATCCCGAACCCCAACTCCTAACCCTAACCCTAACCCCAACTCCTAACCCTACCCCTAACCCCAACCCCAACCCCTAACCCTAACCCTAACCCCAACACCTAAGCCTAATTCCAACTCCTAGCCCCAACCCCAACTCCTAACCCCAACCCTAATCCCTAACCCCAACTCCTAAACCTAATCCAGCCAGTGCCGCCATGGACCAGCACGTAACTTCCCTGGATGTCCTCTCTTTGTAGAAACCATCAGTACCTGTAAGGAACAGTAAGTACACTAAAAACACTAAAAATGTTAAGAGTGATCTAATTCATCTTTTATGAAAACCCAAATGGGAAGGCAATTCTCTCTTATTCCAAATAAACATACATGAGAAATAATAAATGTTATAAAACTTAATGGATTTTGTAGACATGATCATTATCAAAAAGAATATGAAA
>NW_026869673.1:0-13126 GCF_030014155.1 Tachysurus vachellii
TTGGGTTGGGGTTAGGGTTAGGGTTGGGGTTGGGGTTAGGGTTAGGGCTAGGATTTGGGGTTGGGGTTAGGGTTAGGATTAGGGGTAGGGTTAGGATTAGGGTTGGGGTTAGGATTAGGGCTAGGATTTGGGGTTGGGGTTAGGGTTAGGATTAGGGTTGGGGTTAGGATTAGGGCTAGGATTAGGATTAGGGTTGGGGTTAGGGTTAGGGTTAGGTCTTTATTGGAAAATCCCGTGTGTTCTGGGGTTAGGATTCCAACCAAACCAAACGGTAGGGGTCGGGGGGGAAAAAATGCCGTACTCATCTGTGATCTGACTGTGCGCTAAACTTTAATTATACTTAAGATTAAGACCCACCGGTTCCTGTGTCTGTAACCTAAAAATCCACCGTCTTTCATAGCCTTTTCTTTGCTTGTCTGACCAACATAAATTGCTCTGTAAACCTGCCACTCTAAGTGCCTGTATGCCATGTAAAATAAAGTGTCTAACCAAGGGAGTGTACATCTCTTTTTTATGTTTAATTGTGTATCTATGTTGCCACATTCTTGTCTTAATCGAATTCTTTGTTTCTCCAACATATTGTTTCCCACACTTTGTACAGAAAATCATATAAACACAATTCTGAGTTTGTGGCGTAAATTTTTGATTAATTTTATAGATTGTCTTATTCATTTTATTTCTAACATATGTCAAAACTGAAAATGAATCCAATTTGAGTCCCCTTTTGTCCTGTTGTACAGGTTCTAGTTTGGCTCTAACCAGATAATCTCGTAAGTTTCTGTTTTTTCTATATGCTGAAATTACCTGGAAATCAGTCAAAACTCCAGTATTATGTATATAGGCCTCATAATTGTCCTTCATAATCCTGTTTAGGGTTTTACTCATGGATGAGTACCTAGTGATCAAAGGAATAATCCTGTTATCTGATGTGCCTTTTACCTCCCTAAAGGTTTTTAGACATTGTCTCAAAAATGACCTCGAGTACCCCCTTTTTCTCAAGGACCCAAATAGAATCTTTACTGCTTCCCAAAAACTGCTTGTTTGAGTACAAATCCTGTGAAAACGCAATAACTGTGATTTCACCAATCCCTTAAATGTATGTTGTGGATGAAAACTAGTCCTAAACAACAAAGCATGAGTATCCGTCTCCTTAAAGAAAACTTTAACATCCAATCTGTTACTCCCCTCAAACGCTGGTCCTTTGTAAATTGTAGTATCTAGGAAATCAATGGACTGATGGTGTGTTGTGTGTTTTAACTTAATCGATGGATCATGACCATTAAGAATTTCCATGAAGTCCTCAAAATCCTTTTTCGTGTGACACCAAATCCCCCAGATATCGTCCAAGTATCGTAAATAGTGAAGAGGCTTCTTGGGACTTTTTGCCAGAGCTTCTTCCTCCCAATTAGCCATAAATATATTGGCGTATGCGGGGGCAAACCTCTTCCCCATTGCGGTCCCCTTAATTTGCAAATAATATTTCCCATTAAATACAAAATCATTTTTGGTCAAATTAATCTCCAATAATTGTAGAAGTTCCTCATCCGGTCTGTTGGGGTTTGGATTTTTTTCAAAGATTTTTTTAACCACTTCCAATCCCGATTTAATATCTATGTTTGTATATAAACTCTCTACGTCTATACTAAAAAGCATAGACTGTTCTGGAACTTTCAATTGTTTAACAATCTCAAGAAAATGGTACGTGTCCTTCACATATGAAGGGTGAATGACAGCCAATGGATTGAGATGATAATCTATGAACTCTGCCGTTTGATATGTTTCCGATCCACAGTCCGAGACAATTGGCCTTCCAGGGGGAATCTCGTAAGGCACAGTCCAACTTTTAGGATCTTTATGAATTTTTGGTAAAATATAAAATCGCCGTTCCCTCGGTTCCTTATCCCCTTTTAAATATTGCCCTTGTTTACTACTAATGAATCCCTTGTTTTTTAATGTGTCTATAATGGAATGAACTATCGGTACCGTTTTTAAGTAGACCGGCTCTTTTAATTTTTTATAATAAATCGTGTCCTTTAATTGGCGCTGAACCTCAAAAATGTACTGGTCCCGTCCCATAATCACCACCGAACTACCCTTGTCTGCCGGCTTGATAACAATATGCTTATTGTTCCTTAAATCACTCAGTGCTCTCACTTCTTCCTGTGATAAATTTGGCCCCTCTTTATGAAATCTAAATTTTTCCCGAAAATCTTGCAAGTCTTTGGCCACTAATAACCTGATTTCCTCAGGCAAATCATATGGCGGTGGTGTCCAAACCGATTTTGGCATAAATGGAGCAAATTTTATCCCGCCCTCATTGTTCTCGTTTTTAAAGAATACAGCTAATTTTATTTTCCTATGGTAATTTTGAATATCCAATTGCAATTGGTTCTTTTGCCCCTTACCTATGTTAATCGTTGGTATGAAGGTCAATCCCCTATTTAAGAGGTCGACCTGCACCTTCGTAGGACGGAAGTTCTTTGCCAATATGATGACATTTTGAGAAGAAGGGAGTTGAGACCCTTCCAGCCCCTCCTTCACAAGGCTTATGGGGCTTCCAAGTTTAAAAACGCCACCCAATGGTCAAGGATGGCTCGAGCCGTTTCTTTTGTCCAATGCAGGTGGTCAGCTTCTGTTTGGAACTTGGCCCTATGCAGGGGCTCAATGAACGGCATGTTCCTAGAAATATGTGCATTTAACTTGTGAAGGGTCTCACGTTCCTGCACGGCAAGGGAAGACGAATAATTGATCATTGGGATCCAAATTTCGGCATCCGGGAACCTTCTCTTCGCCGTCCTAACTGCAGCCTGCATCTGCTTGATGGCCGTTTCCTTAGCCTTCTGTGTACGACTATTCAATCCAAATGCCAACACCACTTTCTCCACCCCCACCCGGATGGTAGCTTTTGCCATTAAGGCCTCGGCATGCCGAAAATTTGCCCCCGGAAAGCTATCAATCTGCAAGTCTGGAATGGAGTGCGCTGGAATTCGAGACAGATTGGAATCTCCCAAGACGATCCATTTTTTCATGACCCTTAAATCCCAGTCCTCCAACTTTCGACCCGTATTGATATGCCTCGTGGGCTTGTAGACATTGGATTTGGGGGTGGAAGTGTGACTACCTGTTGAGTCTTGAGACAGTGGGTCTTGCAGGTCTTCCAAGAGGTCCATTGCCCCTGCATCCATGTGTACCTGAACCAAATGTCGTATGACTTGGGGCTTCAATGTTGGGGTTTTATCCAAATCCGTCGATGGATTTAGTTCCAATAAAAAGGGCTCCTCCGTCCCCGTCCCCCCTTTTTTCGAATCTGTTCCTGTCATGCACCCTTGTAATTGTTCCTGATTTCTCTCCATTTCCATACCTCTACCTGGATGTGGAATTTGCCCCTGAGACCTCCTAGAGGTCCTCTGTTCTTTAGGAGATTCCCGTGCCCCCTGGGAGCCTTTGTCCCATTCTCCTTCCCCTATCTCTTCCCCCTCCCATTTAACTGAGTCCTCAACCCTCCGTTCTGTCATTGTAGCAACCGTACATGTGTCCCGGGCTACTGGTGGAGTTTTTGTTGTTTGTTTTGGAGGAACTCTTTGTTTTGGAACCACTGGTACTGGATCTGAATGGACCTGTACTATTTCTTCCAGAAACAGTGTCTGGGAATCTGAAAGCCCCCTTCCCCTTGGTCTTCTCGTCCTCTCAACATCATCCTGTTGGAGACTCCCCTCGGAACTCTCTCCTTCCCCCATTCGTTCCCCCCGTGTTTCCCCACAGGACATGATCAAGGCCTCTGCGTGGTCCAAGACCTCCTGTTTTACTCTGGGTAGATTTCGCCTGGCCCACCTCGTGGCCACCTCAAAAGCAGCCTTCCAATCAGGGTCAAACTGCTCAGTCCAATCTTTCAACATACGCTCCAATCCCTCCCTATAGTGATCTTGCAAAATAACCAACGTAGTATGCCCCCAATTTTTAGCATTTCCAACTATCATGTCCACCGTGTTTTCGGTTGGAACGGCTGGCTTTATAAGGGAGGCCAAGATATCCACCATACGAGCAATCATTCTCGGACCTTGTTTGCCTGCCTCTGGAGTAACGTTTTGCAGATGGTGCACCATTTTAATGATCTTATATAGGGAACGCACCAGTTTTGCAAACTTAGGATCAGTGGGTGGAACCTGTTGCTGTCTTACTGTGAAGAGGTGTCTGCGTTGCAAATTCACAGCCTCCTGGTGACCAGGCCCATGAGTTCGACCCTGAAGTGGTCGGGAATGAAACTGACGGACCACATCCGCATAAGACCTCTTTATGGGTCCCGGATCAGATCCAGTTTGGGGTTCGACATATCTGGACGACAACGAGGACCGAACAGGAGCAGAAACCGTCAAGGGAGGCACAGGCCGGTTAGGGAAAAAGCAAGGAACCGGTACCCCCTCTCGAGGGACCGGAAATGCACAGGCCATCCCTCGTGATTCCGCTCTCCATCGATCCCCGGGCCGTGCCTGAGAAACCGTGCTACGGGAAGATACTCCCCGTCTATTGTAGCGGACCTCCGTCCACTGCTGTTGAGCCCTATGGCTCATGAACAACCAAAACTTATCTCTGTCTGTGACAATAAAATGTTTTAAACAAATGAAAATATTGTTTTTATTGTTTTGTTATTACTTTTTTTTTGGTTTTTGTATTTTTATGTTGTTTTTTTCAATTTTAAGAATGTAAAGTAACTAAATGAAATGTTTTCAATAATCCAAAACGAAAAATCAAACTAAAACAGCATCAAAACTGAAAACTCCCCAAAAAAAACTGTGCCCTGTCGCGACGTTTCGACCGCTACGGTCTTCTTCAGGCTAGGGCACAATCACCAATAATAATGGAAAAAAAAGTTTGGCTACAGGCATCAAACAATAAGGAGATGTTGCTCTGTCAAAAGCCAAACCCGAAATGAGCAGCCTCTGTTCCTCTCCCCTGTATACAGCCTCCCTCACACACACACACGCGGCCCCTCCCTTTTCTCTCCCAAATCTTTTTTGTTGGCCAAATGTTCCTTCCCTTTTTTTTGTTATGAAAAATAGTAAGATATAAAACATATATAGAGCAGGGTGTTATTAATGAAAAAAAATGATGATATAACCTAATAATATATAATAAATCATAATAACAAATTCTATTATTTAATGTTATATACCGTTTTATACTTAAAATATATATATATATATATATATATAAATCTATAAAAATAATATACACTATATAATATATAATATATAATATATAATATATAAAATAAGTTATACTAAATAACAAAACATATGCATATACATATGTACATGTACACATCTATACACAGAAACATATAAAAACTAGTATTAGACAAAGAAAATAAATAGATCAACATATACTTGAACGTACCCAAATAATTAGTAACTAAAACAAGCTAGGATTAAGAAATACCCCTCTTCAAAAAAAATATTAGTTTTCATACAAGTGTAAAGCCAGGAATTAGGGTTAGAGTTAGGGCTTAAGGTCGGGGCCCTACTTTAGGATTGGGGTTGGGTTTCAGGACTGAGGTTAGGATTAGGGTTGGGGTTAGGGTTGGGGTTAGGGTTAGGGTTGGGGTTGGGGTTAGGGTTAGGGCTAGGATTTGGGGTTGGGGTTAGGGTTAGGGTTAGGATTAGGGGTAGGGTTAGGATTAGGGTTGGGGTTAGGATTAGGGCTAGGATTTGGGTGTTGGGGTTAGGGTTAGGGTTAGGGTTAGGGTTAGGGTTAGGTTAGGGGAAATACCGAGGCCTGGGTCCAGGCCCGTGGGGATAGGGAATTAGGGTTAGGGTTAGGGTTAGGGTTTGGGATTGGGGTTAAGGGTTGTGGATTAGGGTTAGGGAATTAGGGTTAGGGTTAGGGTTGTGGATTAGGGTTAGGGTTAGGGTTGTGGGTTAGGGTTAGGGTTAGGGTTAGGGTTAGGGTTAGGTTTTTGAAAGTATACAATGACTCCCCCCATCACAGGGTCTTAACCTGCGCGGTTTGAATAGGGAGACAAGGAAAAGGCACGGGCCGACGCATGTTATTGCACAGCTATCGCTCTGTCAGAACTTTGTTTTGGTTGAGACCCCACTGGGTTTTTGAGATAACAAGGGAGGTGAGCCACCGGAATGAGTGGGTCAATCTCCAAGGTCAACAAGTTTTAAGGTTTTTAACTTCAGGTATGTTTACATTTATTTATCTATTTATTTATTTATTTATTTATTTATTTATTTATTTTAAAAAACATTTTAGAAGTATTGGCCTATTTAAGGAATTAAAAACAAACATTTTATGAATTTTAGGACACATCATCAGCAGTGCACCTCAGATTCACCGGGCGTTTCGGCCTTTGATCACTGTACACCCTCCTCTGAGGCGGCCAGCCATAGGTCGATCAAGCCTTGGCTTGTGTCCCATGTCCAATCAGAAGTTGACTAATGCTAAAGCTAAGTAACTCCTCCGTATTGGTGGAGTCAATGAACTATTTTGCCTATTAACCTATTTTATCTATATATTTATTCATTTATTTATTTATTTATTTATACCATCTATCATTTAGTCCTAAAAGATGAGAGCGGACGTGAAGGAGAGCAGAGTGAGTTTAGGCGTGAAAATTGCGTTTAGAGTGAGTTTAGGTGTGAAAATGGTTAGGGTTAGGGTTAGGGTTAGGGTTAGGGTTAAGATAGAAGATGTTTAATAAAGGGAAAGTCCCTTTTGGTGCACTGGCCTAAAGAAACCTGGATGGGGACAGTAAACAAAAAAGGAAGAAAAAGGAAAAAAAATTGTGGAAATTGTGAAAAGTATAAATCCGGGTAGGTTTAATTGACGTATTGATTTAATTATTTATTTATAAATGTATTTATTTGTTTGTTTTCTTCATTGCAGGTCTCCAGGAACTCCCTGTGGATAGAATAAACTGTCTAATCTACATGGATGGCGGTAAGTATAGAAGGGGAATCCTATAAAGGTAAGTGTTTTTAAAAAAAATTGATGATTTTTATGGAATTAATAGGCCAGGGGAGAGGGAGAAAAGAGGGGATAGTATAGTAGAGGAGAGGGGAGGGGGGGGGGAAGAGAAAGAGACACAAGAAAGGTAAAGGTTGGGTTTAGGGCTAGGAAAAGGTATAGGGGTAGGTTAAGGTTAGGGTAAGGGTTTGGGGTAGGAGAATGGGATAGGGGAAGGGGCGGAGGTTAGGGTTAGGTGTTAGGTTGGGGTCAGGGTTAGGGTTGGGGTTAGGTGTGGGGTTAAGGTTAGGTATGGGAGAGGTGTTGGGTTAAGGTTAGGTATGGGAGAGGCGTTGGGTTAAGGTTAGGTATGGGAGAGGCGTTGGGTTAAGGTTAGGTATAGGATTAGGGTTAGGGTTAGGGTTAGGGTTAGGGTTAGGGTTAGGGTTAGGGTTAGGGTTAGGGTTAGGGTTAGGGTTAGGGTTAGGGTTAGGGTTAGGGTTAGGGTTAGGGTTAGGGTTAGGGTTAGGGTTAGGGTTAGGGTTAGGGTTAGGGTTAGGGTTAGGGTTAGGGTTAGGGTTAGGGTTAGGGTTAGGGTTAGGGTTAGGGTTAGGGTTAGGGTTAGGGTTAGGGTTAGGGTTAGGGTTAGGGTTAGGGTTAGGGTTAGGGTTAGGGTTAGGGTTAGGGTTAGGGTTAGGGTTAGGGTTAGGGTTAGGGTTAGGGTTAGGGTTAGGGTTAGGGTTAGGGTTAGGGTTAGGGTTAGGGTTAGGGTTAGGGTTAGGGTTAGGGTTAGGGTTAGGGTTAGGGTTAGGGTTAGGGTTAGGGTTAGGGTTAGGGTTAGGGTTAGGGTTAGGGTTAGGGTTAGGGTTAGGGTTAGGGTTAGGGTTAGGGTTAGGGTTAGGGTTAGGGTTAGGGTTAGGGTTAGGGTTAGGGTTAGGGTTAGGGTTAGGGTTAGGGTTAGGGTTAGGGTTAGGGTTAGGGTTAGGGTTAGGGTTAGGGTTAGGGTTAGGGTTAGGGTTAGGGTTAGGGTTAGGGTTAGGGTTAGGGTTAGGGTTAGGGTTAGGGTTAGGGTTAGGGTTAGGGTTAGGGTTAGGGTTAGGGTTAGGGTTAGGGTTAGGGTTAGGGTTAGGGTTAGGGTTAGGGTTAGGGTTAGGGTTAGGGTTAGGGTTAGGGTTAGGGTTAGGGTTAGGGTTAGGGTTAGGGTTAGGGTTAGGGTTAGGGTTAGGGTTAGGGTTAGGGTTAGGGTTAGGGTTAGGGTTAGGGTTAGGGTTAGGGTTAGGGTTAGGGTTAGGGTTAGGGTTAGGGTTAGGGTTAGGGTTAGGGTTAGGGTTAGGGTTAGGGTTAGGGTTAGGGTTAGGGTTAGGGTTAGGGTTAGGGTTAGGGTTAGGGTTAGGGTTAGGGTTAGGGTTAGGGTTAGGGTTAGGGTTAGGGTTAGGGTTAGGGTTAGGGTTAGGGTTAGGGTTAGGGTTAGGGTTAGGGTTAGGGTTAGGGTTAGGGTTAGGGTTAGGGTTAGGGTTAGGGTTAGGGTTAGGGTTAGGGTTAGGGTTAGGGTTAGGGTTAGGGTTAGGGTTAGGGTTAGGGTTAGGGTTAGGGTTAGGGTTAGGGTTAGGGTTAGGGTTAGGGTTAGGGTTAGGGTTAGGGTTAGGGTTAGGGTTAGGGTTAGGGTTAGGGTTAGGGTTAGGGTTAGGGTTAGGGTTAGGGTTAGGGTTAGGGTTAGGGTTAGGGTTAGGGTTAGGGTTAGGGTTAGGGTTAGGGTTAGGGTTAGGGTTAGGGTTAGGGTTAGGGTTAGGGTTAGGGTTAGGGTTAGGGTTAGGGTTAGGGTTAGGGTTAGGGTTAGGGTTAGGGTTAGGGTTAGGGTTAGGGTTAGGGTTAGGGTTAGGGTTAGGGTTAGGGTTAGGGTTAGGGTTAGGGTTAGGGTTAGGGTTAGGGTTAGGGTTAGGGTTAGGGTTAGGGTTAGGGTTAGGGTTAGGGTTAGGGTTAGGGTTAGGGTTAGGGTTAGGGTTAGGGTTAGGGTTAGGGTTAGGGTTAGGGTTAGGGTTAGGGTTAGGGTTAGGGTTAGGGTTAGGGTTAGGGTTAGGGTTAGGGTTAGGGTTAGGGTTAGGGTTAGGGTTAGGGTTAGGGTTAGGGTTAGGGTTAGGGTTAGGGTTAGGGTTAGGGTTAGGGTTAGGGTTAGGGTTAGGGTTAGGGTTAGGGTTAGGGTTAGGGTTAGGGTTAGGGTTAGGGTTAGGGTTAGGGTTAGGGTTAGGGTTAGGGTTAGGGTTAGGGTTAGGGTTAGGGTTAGGGTTAGGGTTAGGGTTAGGGTTAGGGTTAGGGTTAGGGTTAGGGTTAGGGTTAGGGTTAGGGTTAGGGTTAGGGTTAGGGTTAGGGTTAGGGTTAGGGTTAGGGTTAGGGTTAGGGTTAGGGTTAGGGTTAGGGTTAGGGTTAGGGTTAGGGTTAGGGTTAGGGTTAGGGTTAGGGTTAGGGTTAGGGTTAGGGGTTAGGGTTAGGGTTAGGGTTAGGGTTAGGGTTAGGGTTAGGGTTAGGGTTAGGGTTAGGGTTAGGGTTAAGGGTACGTGAATCTGGAAATGGATCGGGATCGGGAAAGGGATAGGTGTAAACGGGTACTGGAACGTAACGGGAACGGTAACGTGTTCGGGTACTTGATAGGGTAACGGTTAACGTGAACTGGTAATGTCATTAAGGAACCTGAACTGATCGGTAACTGGTATCGGATCGGGTTCGGGATAGGGTAAGGGAACGGTGAACGTGAACTGGATAAAGGGAACGTGAAGGGAACCGGGATCGGGAACGTGTACGGGATCGGGAACGGGACTGACGTGAACGGGAACTGGAACGGGATTACGGTGATAAGGGTTACTTAACTTAAGTAAGTAACGGTACGGGACTGGAACTTGACGGGATCGAACGGGGAACGGGAACCGGGAACGTGGAACGGGAACTGGAACTGTAACTGTGAAACTGGGAACGTTAAACTGTGAACTGTAACTTAACAGTATATAACGGGTACGGGTACGGGAACGGGGAACTCTCACTCTCACCCCCCCCAAAACGGAGGCGCGGCAAAGAGCGAGCATCTACCCCTAACCCACACACCCAACCCCAACCCCTAACCCTAACCCTAACCCTAACCCTAACCCAAACCCAAACCCAAACCCAAACCCAAACCCAACCCAACCCCTAAACCCCACCCCCAACCACCCACACCCTACCCCTAACCCCTCACCCCTAACCCAAACCTAGTATGAAAACCCACACAACCCTAAGCCAAACCCCACACCCAAACCAAAAACCCTCCCCCACACCCTAACCCTAACCCTCACCCCTCACCCAACCCCAAACCCAACCCACACCCTAAACCAAACCCTCACCCTAACCCTAACCCAAACCGACACCCTCACCCAAACCCACAAACCAACACAAAACAACACCCAACTCCAAAAAAAACCCCACCAAACCCCCCAACCCCACCACAAACAACAAACACCACCCAAACACAAAAAAAAAAGGGGGGGGGGGAAAAAAAATAACCCTAACCCTAACCCTAACCCTAACCCTAACCCTAACCCTAACCCTAACCCTAACCCTAACCCTAACCCTAACCCTAACCCTAACCCTAACCCTAACCCTAACCCTAACCCTAACCCTAACCCTAACCCTAACCCTAACCCTAACCCTAACCCTAACCCTAACCCTAACCCTAACCCTAACCCTAACCCTAACCCTCAACCTAACCCAAACCCTCACCCACCCCCTCCCCCTACCCCACCCCAACCCCCACCACCCTACCCCTCCCCCACCCACCCCCCACCCTCCCCCACCCTCCACCCCCACCCCCTCCCCCTCCCCACCCCCTCCCCCAACCCACCCCCACCCCCTCCCCCACCCACCCCCACCCCCACACCCACCCCCACCCCCTCCCCCACCCCACCCCCTCCCCCACCCCCACCCCCACCCCACCCCCACCCCACCCCCACCCCCACCCCCACCCCCTCCCCCACCCCCACCCCCACCCCCACCCCCACCCCCACCCCCACCCCCACCCCCACCCCCACCCCCACCCCCACCCCCACCCCACCCCCACCCCCACCCCCTCCCCCACCCCCACCCCCACCCCCACACCCTCCCCCACACACACACCCCCCACCCCCCCCACCCCCACCCCCACCCCCACCCCACCACCCACCCCCCCCCCCACCACCACACCCCCCCCCACCCCCACCCCCTCCCCCACCCCCACCCCACCCCCACCCCCACCCCCACCCCCACCCCCACCCCCTCCCCACCCCCACCCCCACCCCCACCCCCACCCCCACCCCCACCCCCACCCCCACCCCCACCCCCACCCCCACCCCCACCCCCACCCCCACCCCCCCCCACCCCCACCCCCACCCCCACCCCCACCCCCACCCCCACCCCCACCCCCACCCCCACCCCCACCCCCACCCCCACCCCACCCCCACCCCCACCCCACCCCCACCCCCACCCCACCCCCACCCCACCCCCACCCCCACCCCCACCCCCACCCCCACCCCCACCCCCACCCCACCCCCACCCCCACCCCCACCCCCACCCCCACCCCCACCCCCACCCCCACCCCCACCCCCACCCCCACCCCCACCCCCACCCCCTCCCCCACCCCCACCCCCACCCCCTCCCCCACCCCCACCCCCACCCCCACCCCCACCCCCACCCCCACCCCCCACCCCCACCCCCACCCCCACCCCACCCCCACCCCCACCCCCACCCCCACCCCCTCCCCACCCCCACCCCCACCCCCACCCCCACCCCCACCCCCACCCCCACCCCCACCCCCACCCCCACCCCACCCCCACCCCCACCCCCACCCCCACCCCCACCCCCACCCCCACCCCCACCCCCTCCCCCACCCCCACACCCACCCCACACCCCACCCCCACCCCCACCCCACCCCCACCCCCACCCCCTCCCCCACCCCCACCCCCACCCCACCCCACCCCCTCCCCCTCCCCCACCCCCACTCCCCACCCCCACCCCCACCCCCACCCCCACCCCCACCCCACCCCACCCCCACCCCCACCCCCACCCCCACCCCCACCCCCACCCCCACCCCCACCCCCTCCCCCACCCCCACCCCCACCCCCACCCTCACCCCCACCCCCACCCCCACACCCCCCCCCACCCACACACACACCCCCACCCCCACCCCACCCCCACCCCCACCCCCTCCCCCACCCCCACCCCCTCCCCCACCCACCCCCCACCCCCTCACCCTCCCCCTCCCCTACCCTCCCCCTCCCCCACCCCCACCCCCCACCCCCACCCCCACCCCCACCCCCACCCCCACCCCCACCCCACCCCCTCCCCCACCCCCACCCCCACCCCCACCCCCACCCCCACCCCCACCCCCACCCCCACCCCCACCCCCACCCCCACCCTCACCCCCACCCCACCTCCCCCTCCCCCACCCCCACCCCCACCCCACCCCAACCCCACCCCCACCCCCCACCCCCACCCCACCCCCCCCCACCCCCACCCCCAACCCCCACCCCCACCCCCTCCCCACCCCCACCCCCTCCCCCACCCCCACCCCCACCCCCACCCCCACCCCCACCCCCACCCCTCCCCCACCCCCCAACCCCACCCCCACCCCCACCCCCATCCCCCACCCCCTCCCCCACCCCCACCCCCACCCCCACCCCCCACCCCACCCCCACCCCCACCCGCACCCCCCACCCCCACCCCCACACCCCCCCCCCCACCCCCACCCCCACCCCCCCCCCCACCCCACACACCCCCACCCCCACACCCCACCCCCCCCCCACCCCCACCCCCACCCCCACCACCCCACACCCCCCCCCCACCCCCCCCCCACCCCCACCCCCACCCCCACCCACCACCCCCACCCCCACCCCCACCCCCACCCCCACCCCCACCCCCACCCCCACCCCACCCCACCCCCACCCCCACCCCCACCCCCCCACCCCACCCCCACCCCAACCCCCACACCACCCCCTCACCCCCCCCTAACCCCCCCCCCTCCACACCCCACCACCCAACCCCCCCCCGCCTCACCCCACCCACACCAACCCCCCCCCCACACCCTAAACCCCACCCCAACCCCCCCCCCCACCCACCCCCCCCCCCCACCACACCCCCCATCCCCCCCCCCACCACCAAAACCCTAACCTCCGCCCCTTCC
>NW_026869674.1:0-10671 GCF_030014155.1 Tachysurus vachellii
CTGTCAACTGGAGTGGGGAGTTGAGCTACCTTATATACCTGTGTGTGAATGGGTGTGGTGTCTAAGGTGTGACCTCACTCAGTAAAAAGTGTGTTGATTGGTTAATGCTTTGCACCTTCCAGGAACAGCCCAATCTGGAGTCTTAGTTTTCCCTCCAAAAAGAGGGTGTGACATGGCAGTCTCTGATTGGTTAGTTTAGCCTAGAGTCTGCCATTTTGTTATTCAAACTAAAAGTCACACTTGGTGTTGTTACTAGAATTGGTTTTATTCTGAATTTGACTATACATTTTGGTAAGATATGGGAGGGAAGAGAAACAGAAGGCTCTGGCAAGGTTAGGTTTTTTGCAAAAATGTTTAGAACAGGATCCTAAGGATTTTTGGGCACGGGCACATCCAAAGAGACTCTTTCCCCACTTAAATTTTAATTGTTTCCATACCTCCAGGTAGGTTTGATTAATTAATCTTTTGGTTTAATTATTAGTTAATTAATTAATTTATTTATTTTCTTCATTACAGGTCTCCAGGAACCCACTGTGGGTGGAATGTACTGTCTTATCTAGATGGATGGCGGTAAGCATTGAAAGAGGATCCTCTGAAGGTAAGTATTGAAAATGATGATTTTTAAGGAGAATTTGTATACAGAGGGAGAGGTAGAGGGAAAAAAAGGGGGGGGGGGTTTAGCAGGGCAGGGGAATGAGGGGGGGGGGAAAAGAGAAAGACAAGAAAGGTAAAGGTTAAGGTTAGGGATAGGAAAAGGTATAGGGGTCAAGAAAAAGAGGGAATTGAGGGTTAGGTGTTAGGTTAAGGTTAGGGTAAGGGTTTGGGGTAGGGGAATGGGGTTAGGGTTAGGGTTAGGGTTAGGGTTAGGATAGGTATTGGGTTGAGGTTAGGGTAGGGTTAGGGTTAGGGTTAGGGTTAGGGTTAGGGTTAGGGGTTAGGGTTAGGGTTAGGGGTTAGGGTTAGGTTTAAGATAAAAGATGTTTAATAAAGGGAAGGTCCCTTTTGGTGCACTGGCCTAAAGAAACCTGGATGGGGACAGTAAACAAAAAAGGAAAAAAAAGGAAAAAAGGAATGTGTGAAAATTGTGGAAAGCATAAATCCGGGTAGGTTTAATTGATGTATTGATTTAATTCTTTATTTATAAATTTATTTATTTATTTATTTACTTTCTTCATTGTAGGTCTCCAGGAACTCCCTGTGGATGGAATGGACTGTCTAATCTACATGGATGGCGGTAAGTATTGAAAGAGGATCCTAAAAAGGTAAGTGTTAAAAAATATTGATTTTTATGGAATTAATAGGCCAGAGGAGAGGGAGAAAAGAGGGGATAGTGTGGTAGAGGAGAGGGGAGGAGGGGGGGGGGGGGGAAGAAAGAGACACAAGAGAGGTAAAGGTTGGGTTTAGGGATAGGGAAAGGAGTAGGTTAAGGTTAGGGTAAGGGTTTGGGGTAGGAGAATGGGGTAGGAGAATGGGGTAGGGGAAGGGGCGGAGGGTTAGGGTTGGGGTTAGGTGTGCGGTTAAGGTTAGGTATGGGAGAAGTGTTGGGTTAAGGTTAGGTATGGGAGAGGTGTTGGGTTAAGGTTAGGTATAGGAAAGGGGTTGGGTTAGGGTTGGGTATGGGAGAGGTGTTGGGTAAAGATTATAATAGGAGTAGAAGTCAGGGGATGGAATGGAAATAAGGGTAGAGGTTATGATTAGGGATGAAAGAATAGAAATAATGAATCTAAATAAAGAGAGAGTAAAGTATATGGAGTATTAAGTGCTAAAAGATAAGTGCCAGAAAAATTGAAAAATCAATCAAAATAATAAGTGCTATAAAAAATCACTGCAACCCACACATAAGAAAAAAATAAAGAATAAACCTCCATAACTCTATAGCCATCTTTTTATTATAAATATAAATAATAATAATAATGATAATAATAATATGAATAATAATAATAATAATAATATTAATCACATAAATAGACCATAATATTGCTGATGAGAATAATGATGATTGAAAACAGTGGGATCCCGGAGACCTGCAACTTGTGAATTTGGAACAACTAGAAAAAGTCAAAACCAACTCTCAAGATGAATTATGTGCATTTTGTAACCTTGGTGACCTTCAACTAGTGTGACTTACCTTTTTGCATTAGGTCCCATGAGAATCCATGCTATCAGTTAGTGCACTTTATTCTTTCAAAGAGGTTTTTATGTTGTTATGACCACATTGGATCTAGTTGTTCAGTCCAATAATCGAATATCAATTGTGCTGTCCCAGCTGTCCAATGTATGTGGTCCCTTTCAACTTTGAAAAGTCGCGAGTTCACCTCAAGCAATGGATTCTCATGGGACGTAATGAATTCATTAAGTTCCTCCAGATTAGTCAGCTCCTGGTCGGGCAAAGACATCGAATAGTGAATAGCTGCTGTGTGAATGATGGCCTTGGGAAAAGCTGTACGGGCCGCCTTCCACAGGCCCTGTAACTGTTTAATAGAGGTCTTGCGTGGTTGTTGGTGTCTGTTATGAATACCTGCCGCTATTATGACCTGCTGTGTGTGTGGATGTGGTGAGAGTTTTCGTAGGACTTTGGTGAGATGTAAAAAATTAGCCTCTGGAAAACTATCTATCTGTATCTCTGTGTTTTTGATTGAGGGGATGCGACTCAGATTAGAATCCCCTATGAAGACTATGGGTTTGTGTATTTTAATGAACCAGTCTGCTGATTTTCTGTTTGTTTTAATATGTCTGTATGGAGCGTCCCTGAGCGGGACCCTATCCAAAAGCTCTTCGTTTGAGGAGTCGGAGGACACTCTAGATGGCTTGGCCACTGCAAGAGGCTTAGATGGAAGGGAGGATTCAGAACGGGTTTTAGGTGGAGAAGATTTCTCTTCACGTCGCCCCATCATCCTTATCCCCTTCTGCCTCGCAGTGGTTACAGCCGTGTCCCCGTCATTCTCCTCAAACGTAGTGACAGTTCTAAAGTGAGAAATGTGGCAAAGGTTAGTCTGGTTGTGTTTGTTTTGTGGTTCTATTGTAGAAGGTGATGGTGATGTAGAAGAAAAAGAAGATGATGCAGAGTGTTCGATGTTGTGTTGAAGTGATATTTTGTGGACCTGGGCCTGTGGAGTAGCGGCCTTTTGGAGTGGAGTGGCATGTGAAGGGCCCGCAGTGTCCAAAAACTGGGACTGTTTGTCTAGAATGGTTTGTTTACAAGCAGTCAAAGTGCTGTCAAATAGTTTTAGTTTATACCTACTGCGGGCCCACTTCACTGCCACTTGCCACTCCAAATCCTCAAGGTTAGTGATCTGTACTAAAAGGTTATGGATAACTGTAGTGTAATGTTCCCTAAGAATTATCATGTTGTTATACATCCAGTCAGTTGTGTTGTGTATGATCTTATCAGTAGTGATGTTATTGGGTGAAGATGGTTTGATAAACTGAGTGAGTTTTTTAACTTGTCTGACCATCCCTGTTGGGAAGGTGACTGTATCTAATGAATTATTAACTATTTCTATGTGATGTTGTGCCTGTATGAGTTTGAAGTAAGTTTTTGTAAGAACTTTGTCCCATGTGACCTTACTGTAATGTGATGTGGCTGTCTGCATATTGTGTGATGTGGATGTCTGCACGTGTTCCCCATCTCCAGTTGGACGTTGGTCTCTTAAAACCGAAAATCTATTCTGCAAATTAAGCATAGTTATTTAAACAAAAGAGGAAGATAAACACAGTACAAATGAAAACTAACAAACCAAAAAAAATTAATTAAAATTGTTATCGCCCAACTTACTCAAATGAGAGACTTTGTTGGGTTCAAACAAACAACACGGGTTTAGGCAGAAGGGCCTAGGTGTGGATGTGATCAATGAGTCCCTCAAGCCAATTTGTGTTCCAGGTGCCGTTTGGGAAGGAAGAAGAAGAAGGTGGTTACCCTTGATCCTTCTCAGAAGCAGGTGGGTCAAAGTCCAGCTTTTTTTACCTTGTAGATGGTGGTTTCCTTTTTCTCCCAGTGTCCTGGTTGGCTTGGTATTTTTTATTTGTTTTCTTGTGTTGTTGCCGTGTTCTTCCTCCCTCCGTGAGGTTTAAAAATAACAAACTTTATTGAAGTTATATTTAAAAAAACTTAGTGCAGAAAAAGAAAATCAAAGTAAAAAGAGGTTCCTTTAAAATCCTAACGTTTCGCAAGTTGTATGCTTCCTCAGAGGACTGTCAACTGGAGTGGGGAGTTAAACTGCCTTATATACCTGTAGGTGAATGGGTGTGGTATCTGAAATGTGACCTCACTCAGTAAAGAGAATGTTGATTGGTGGATGCTTTGCACCTACCAGGAACAGCTTCATCTGGAGCCTTAATTTTCCCCCCAAAAAGAGGGTGTGACATGGCAGTCTCTGGTTGGTCAAATTAGCCTAGAGACTGCCATTTTGTTTTTCAAATTAAAAGTCACAGTAGGTTCAGGTGCTAAAATAGGCTATGGTTAAAGAAAAAGAAGAAATTAATCATACTGCCCCATCCCGAAAGTTCAATGGCACTGGCTAGGTTAGGTTTAAGATAAAAGATGTTTAATAAAGGGAAGGTCCCTTTTGGTGCACTGGCCTAAAGAAACCTGGATGGGGACAGTAAACAAAAAAGGAAAAAAAAGGAAAAAAGGAATGTGTGAAAATTGTGGAAAGCATAAATCCGGGTAGGTTTAATTGATGTATTGATTTAATTCTTTATTTATAAATTTATTTATTTATTTATTTACTTTCTTCATTGTAGGTCTCCAGGAACTCCCTGTGGATGGAATGGACTGTCTAATCTACATGGATGGCGGTAAGTATTGAAAGAGGATCCTAAAAAGGTAAGTGTTAAAAAATATTGATTTTTATGGAATTAATAGGCCAGAGGAGAGGGAGAAAAGAGGGGATAGTGTGGTAGAGGAGAGGGGAGGAGGGGGGGGGGGGGAAGAAAGAGACACAAGAGAGGTAAAGGTTGGGTTTAGGGATAGGGAAAGGAGTAGGTTAAGGTTAGGGTAAGGGTTTGGGGTAGGAGAATGGGGTAGGAGAATGGGGTAGGGGAAGGGGCGGAGGGTTAGGGTTGGGGTTAGGTGTGCGGTTAAGGTTAGGTATGGGAGAAGTGTTGGGTTAAGGTTAGGTATGGGAGAGGTGTTGGGTTAAGGTTAGGTATAGGAAAGGGGTTGGGTTAGGGTTGGGTATGGGAGAGGTGTTGGGTAAAGATTATAATAGGAGTAGAAGTCAGGGGATGGAATGGAAATAAGGGTAGAGGTTATGATTAGGGATGAAAGAATAGAAATAATGAATCTAAATAAAGAGAGAGTAAAGTATATGGAGTATTAAGTGCTAAAAGATAAGTGCCAGAAAAATTGAAAAATCAATCAAAATAATAAGTGCTATAAAAAATCACTGCAACCCACACATAAGAAAAAAATAAAGAATAAACCTCCATAACTCTATAGCCATCTTTTTATTATAAATATAAATAATAATAATAATGATAATAATAATATGAATAATAATAATAATAATAATATTAATCACATAAATAGACCATAATATTGCTGATGAGAATAATGATGATTGAAAACAGTGGGATCCCGGAGACCTGCAACTTGTGAATTTGGAACAACTAGAAAAAGTCAAAACCAACTCTCAAGATGAATTATGTGCATTTTGTAACCTTGGTGACCTTCAACTAGTGTGACTTACCTTTTTGCATTAGGTCCCATGAGAATCCATGCTATCAGTTAGTGCACTTTATTCTTTCAAAGAGGTTTTTATGTTGTTATGACCACATTGGATCTAGTTGTTCAGTCCAATAATCGAATATCAATTGTGCTGTCCCAGCTGTCCAATGTATGTGGTCCCTTTCAACTTTGAAAAGTCGCGAGTTCACCTCAAGCAATGGATTCTCATGGGACGTAATGAATTCATTAAGTTCCTCCAGATTAGTCAGCTCCTGGTCGGGCAAAGACATCGAATAGTGAATAGCTGCTGTGTGAATGATGGCCTTGGGAAAAGCTGTACGGGCCGCCTTCCACAGGCCCTGTAACTGTTTAATAGAGGTCTTGCGTGGTTGTTGGTGTCTGTTATGAATACCTGCCGCTATTATGACCTGCTGTGTGTGTGGATGTGGTGAGAGTTTTCGTAGGACTTTGGTGAGATGTAAAAAATTAGCCTCTGGAAAACTATCTATCTGTATCTCTGTGTTTTTGATTGAGGGGATGCGACTCAGATTAGAATCCCCTATGAAGACTATGGGTTTGTGTATTTTAATGAACCAGTCTGCTGATTTTCTGTTTGTTTTAATATGTCTGTATGGAGCGTCCCTGAGCGGGACCCTATCCAAAAGCTCTTCGTTTGAGGAGTCGGAGGACACTCTAGATGGCTTGGCCACTGCAAGAGGCTTAGATGGAAGGGAGGATTCAGAACGGGTTTTAGGTGGAGAAGATTTCTCTTCACGTCGCCCCATCATCCTTATCCCCTTCTGCCTCGCAGTGGTTACAGCCGTGTCCCCGTCATTCTCCTCAAACGTAGTGACAGTTCTAAAGTGAGAAATGTGGCAAAGGTTAGTCTGGTTGTGTTTGTTTTGTGGTTCTATTGTAGAAGGTGATGGTGATGTAGAAGAAAAAGAAGATGATGCAGAGTGTTCGATGTTGTGTTGAAGTGATATTTTGTGGACCTGGGCCTGTGGAGTAGCGGCCTTTTGGAGTGGAGTGGCATGTGAAGGGCCCGCAGTGTCCAAAAACTGGGACTGTTTGTCTAGAATGGTTTGTTTACAAGCAGTCAAAGTGCTGTCAAATAGTTTTAGTTTATACCTACTGCGGGCCCACTTCACTGCCACTTGCCACTCCAAATCCTCAAGGTTAGTGATCTGTACTAAAAGGTTATGGATAACTGTAGTGTAATGTTCCCTAAGAATTATCATGTTGTTATACATCCAGTCAGTTGTGTTGTGTATGATCTTATCAGTAGTGATGTTATTGGGTGAAGATGGTTTGATAAACTGAGTGAGTTTTTTAACTTGTCTGACCATCCCTGTTGGGAAGGTGACTGTATCTAATGAATTATTAACTATTTCTATGTGATGTTGTGCCTGTATGAGTTTGAAGTAAGTTTTTGTAAGAACTTTGTCCCATGTGACCTTACTGTAATGTGATGTGGCTGTCTGCATATTGTGTGATGTGGATGTCTGCACGTGTTCCCCATCTCCAGTTGGACGTTGGTCTCTTAAAACCGAAAATCTATTCTGCAAATTAAGCATAGTTATTTAAACAAAAGAGGAAGATAAACACAGTACAAATGAAAACTAACAAACCAAAAAAAATTAATTAAAATTGTTATCGCCCAACTTACTCAAATGAGAGACTTTGTTGGGTTCAAACAAACAACACGGGTTTAGGCAGAAGGGCCTAGGTGTGGATGTGATCAATGAGTCCCTCAAGCCAATTTGTGTTCCAGGTGCCGTTTGGGAAGGAAGAAGAAGAAGGTGGTTACCCTTGATCCTTCTCAGAAGCAGGTGGGTCAAAGTCCAGCTTTTTTTACCTTGTAGATGGTGGTTTCCTTTTTCTCCCAGTGTCCTGGTTGGCTTGGTATTTTTTATTTGTTTTCTTGTGTTGTTGCCGTGTTCTTCCTCCCTCCGTGAGGTTTAAAAATAACAAACTTTATTGAAGTTATATTTAAAAAAACTTAGTGCAGAAAAAGAAAATCAAAGTAAAAAGAGGTTCCTTTAAAATCCTAACGTTTCGCAAGTTGTATGCTTCCTCAGAGGACTGTCAACTGGAGTGGGGAGTTAAACTGCCTTATATACCTGTAGGTGAATGGGTGTGGTATCTGAAATGTGACCTCACTCAGTAAAGAGAATGTTGATTGGTGGATGCTTTGCACCTACCAGGAACAGCTTCATCTGGAGCCTTAATTTTCCCCCCAAAAAGAGGGTGTGACATGGCAGTCTCTGGTTGGTCAAATTAGCCTAGAGACTGCCATTTTGTTTTTCAAATTAAAAGTCACAGTAGGTTCAGGTGCTAAAATAGGCTATGGTTAAAGAAAAAGAAGAAATTAATCATACTGCCCCATCCCGAAAGTTCAATGGCACTGGCTAGGTTAGGTTTAAGATAAAAGATGTTTAATAAAGGGAAGGTCCCTTTTGGTGCACTGGCCTAAAGAAACCTGGATGGGGACAGTAAACAAAAAAGGAAAAAAAAGGAAAAAAGGAATGTGTGAAAATTGTGGAAAGCATAAATCCGGGTAGGTTTAATTGATGTATTGATTTAATTCTTTATTTATAAATTTATTTATTTATTTATTTACTTTCTTCATTGTAGGTCTCCAGGAACTCCCTGTGGATGGAATGGACTGTCTAATCTACATGGATGGCGGTAAGTATTGAAAGAGGATCCTAAAAAGGTAAGTGTTAAAAAATATTGATTTTTATGGAATTAATAGGCCAGAGGAGAGGGAGAAAAGAGGGGATAGTGTGGTAGAGGAGAGGGGAGGAGGGGGGGGGGGAAGAAAGAGACACAAGAGAGGTAAAGGTTGGGTTTAGGGATAGGGAAAGGAGTAGGTTAAGGTTAGGGTAAGGGTTTGGGGTAGGAGAATGGGGTAGGAGAATGGGGTAGGGGAAGGGGCGGAGGGTTAGGGTTGGGGTTAGGTGTGCGGTTAAGGTTAGGTATGGGAGAAGTGTTGGGTTAAGGTTAGGTATGGGAGAGGTGTTGGGTTAAGGTTAGGTATAGGAAAGGGGTTGGGTTAGGGTTGGGTATGGGAGAGGTGTTGGGTAAAGATTATAATAGGAGTAGAAGTCAGGGGATGGAATGGAAATAAGGGTAGAGGTTATGATTAGGGATGAAAGAATAGAAATAATGAATCTAAATAAAGAGAGAGTAAAGTATATGGAGTATTAAGTGCTAAAAGATAAGTGCCAGAAAAATTGAAAAATCAATCAAAATAATAAGTGCTATAAAAAATCACTGCAACCCACACATAAGAAAAAAATAAAGAATAAACCTCCATAACTCTATAGCCATCTTTTTATTATAAATATAAATAATAATAATAATGATAATAATAATATGAATAATAATAATAATAATAATATTAATCACATAAATAGACCATAATATTGCTGATGAGAATAATGATGATTGAAAACAGTGGGATCCCGGAGACCTGCAACTTGTGAATTTGGAACAACTAGAAAAAGTCAAAACCAACTCTCAAGATGAATTATGTGCATTTTGTAACCTTGGTGACCTTCAACTAGTGTGACTTACCTTTTTGCATTAGGTCCCATGAGAATCCATGCTATCAGTTAGTGCACTTTATTCTTTCAAAGAGGTTTTTATGTTGTTATGACCACATTGGATCTAGTTGTTCAGTCCAATAATCGAATATCAATTGTGCTGTCCCAGCTGTCCAATGTATGTGGTCCCTTTCAACTTTGAAAAGTCGCGAGTTCACCTCAAGCAATGGATTCTCATGGGACGTAATGAATTCATTAAGTTCCTCCAGATTAGTCAGCTCCTGGTCGGGCAAAGACATCGAATAGTGAATAGCTGCTGTGTGAATGATGGCCTTGGGAAAAGCTGTACGGGCCGCCTTCCACAGGCCCTGTAACTGTTTAATAGAGGTCTTGCGTGGTTGTTGGTGTCTGTTATGAATACCTGCCGCTATTATGACCTGCTGTGTGTGTGGATGTGGTGAGAGTTTTCGTAGGACTTTGGTGAGATGTAAAAAATTAGCCTCTGGAAAACTATCTATCTGTATCTCTGTGTTTTTGATTGAGGGGATGCGACTCAGATTAGAATCCCCTATGAAGACTATGGGTTTGTGTATTTTAATGAACCAGTCTGCTGATTTTCTGTTTGTTTTAATATGTCTGTATGGAGCGTCCCTGAGCGGGACCCTATCCAAAAGCTCTTCGTTTGAGGAGTCGGAGGACACTCTAGATGGCTTGGCCACTGCAAGAGGCTTAGATGGAAGGGAGGATTCAGAACGGGTTTTAGGTGGAGAAGATTTCTCTTCACGTCGCCCCATCATCCTTATCCCCTTCTGCCTCGCAGTGGTTACAGCCGTGTCCCCGTCATTCTCCTCAAACGTAGTGACAGTTCTAAAGTGAGAAATGTGGCAAAGGTTAGTCTGGTTGTGTTTGTTTTGTGGTTCTATTGTAGAAGGTGATGGTGATGTAGAAGAAAAAGAAGATGATGCAGAGTGTTCGATGTTGTGTTGAAGTGATATTTTGTGGACCTGGGCCTGTGGAGTAGCGGCCTTTTGGAGTGGAGTGGCATGTGAAGGGCCCGCAGTGTCCAAAAACTGGGACTGTTTGTCTAGAATGGTTTGTTTACAAGCAGTCAAAGTGCTGTCAAATAGTTTTAGTTTATACCTACTGCGGGCCCACTTCACTGCCACTTGCCACTCCAAATCCTCAAGGTTAGTGATCTGTACTAAAAGGTTATGGATAACTGTAGTGTAATGTTCCCTAAGAATTATCATGTTGTTATACATCCAGTCAGTTGTGTTGTGTATGATCTTATCAGTAGTGATGTTATTGGGTGAAGATGGTTTGATAAACTGAGTGAGTTTTTTAACTTGTCTGACCATCCCTGTTGGGAAGGTGACTGTATCTAATGAATTATTAACTATTTCTATGTGATGTTGTGCCTGTATGAGTTTGAAGTAAGTTTTTGTAAGAACT
>NW_026869675.1:0-9909 GCF_030014155.1 Tachysurus vachellii
AAAACGAGTTTAGGCAGAAGGGCCTAGGTGTGGATGTGAGCAATGAGTCCCTCAAGCCAATTTGTATTCCAGGTGCCGTCTGGGAAGGAAGAAGAAGGTGGTTCCCCTTGGCTCTTCTCAGAAGCAGGTGGGTCAAAGTCCAGCTTTTTTTACCTTCTAGATGGTGGTTTCCTTTTTCTCCCAGTGTCCTGGTTGGCTTGGTATTTTTTATTTGTTTTCTTGTGTTGTTGCTGTGTTCTTCCTCCCTCCGTGAGGTTTAAAATAACAAACTTTATTGAAGTTTCTTAAAAAGACTTAGTGCAGAAAAGAAATTTAAAGTAAAAAGAGGTTCCTTTAAAATCCTGACGTTTCGCAATTACAATGCTTCCTCAGAGGATTATCAACTGGAGTGGGGAGTTGAACTTCCTTTTATACCTCTTGGTGAGTGGGTATGGCTTGCCTAGTGTGTGACATCATTCTGTAAGGTGAGTGCTGGTTGGTTGATATTTTTAACCTCACAGGAACAGCTTCATCTGGAGCTTTACTTTTTCCTCCAAAAGGGGGAGTATGACTTGGCAGTTTCTGGTTGGTCAATGAGCTTAGAGTCTGCCATTTTGTTTTTCAAAATAAAAGTCACCATTCATTACTGCTATTGAATTTAACTGTCTTGTGAGTCTTCTTGTAAATTTGTAAGAGTAGGGGGGGAAAGAGAAACGGAAGGCTCTGGCAAGGTTAGGTTTTGAAAAAGCTATTTCTTAACAAAATATCCGAATGGATTTTTGGTGCACGGGCACAACCAAGAATCTCTTTCCCCCCATTTGTTTTAATCAGATATTTTATGTATTTATTTGTTAATTTGTTTATTGATTTAATTATTTATTTATTTTACAGGTCTCCAAGATCCCCTATTTTTTGGATGGAGTGAAATCGGTGTTTTACTGCATTAAGGTAAGTATTGAAGGAAGACCGGTCTACAGGTAAGTATTTTATAGAAATTAGGATAATTTGGGGTGAGAGAGAGGGGGGAGAAAAGAAGAAGCAAAATAGAGGAAAAAGACGGGTGAGGGAAAGGGAAGGGGAAAAGGAAAGAGCTAAGAAAGTAAAGGTTAAGTTTAGGGAACGGAAAGGGGTGTGGGGGTGTCAAAAGAACGGTTGGAAAGGTAGGGTTGGGTATTGGGTTAAGGTTAGGGCAAAGGTTTGGGTAAGAGGATAGGGCAAGGGCTAAGGTTAGGTTTGGGTACTGGGTTAAGGTTAGGGTTAGGGTTGGGGTAAGGGCATAGGGTTAGGGTTAGGGTTAGGGTTAGGGTTAGGGTTAGGGTTAGGGTTAGGGTTAGGGTTAGGGTTTGGGTTAGGGTTAGGGTTAGGGTTAGGGTTAGGGTTAGGGTTAGGGTTAGGGTTAGGGTTAGGGTTAGGGTTAGGGTTAGGGTTAGGGTTAGGGTTAGGGTTAGGGTTAGGGTTAGGGTTAGGGTTAGGGTTAGGGTTAGGGTTAGGGTTAGGGTTAGGGTTAGGGTTAGGGTTAGGGTTAGGGTTAGGGTTAGGGTTAGGGTTAGGGTTAGGGTTAGGGTTAGGGTTAGGGTTAGGGTTAGGGTTAGGGTTAGGGGTTAGGGTTAGGGTTAGGGTTAGGGTTAGGGTTAGGGTTAGGGTTAGGGTTAGGGTTAGGGTTAGGGTTAGGGTTAGGGTTAGGGTTAGGGTTAGGGTTAGGGTTAGGGTTAGGGTTAGGGTTAGGGTTAGGGTTAGGGTTAGGGTTAGGGTTAGGGTTAGGGTTAGGGTTAGGGTTAGGGTTAGGGTTAGGGTTAGGGTTAGGGTTAGGGTTAGGGTTAGGGTTAGGGTTAGGGTTAGGGTTAGGGTTAGGGTTAGGGTTAGGGTTAGGGTTAGGGTTAGGGTTAGGGTTAGGGTTAGGGTTAGGGTTAGGGTTAGGGTTAGGGTTAGGGTTAGGGTTAGGGTTAGGGTTAGGGTTAGGGTTAGGGTTAGGGTTAGGGTTAGGGTTAGGGTTAGGGTTAGGGTTAGGGTTAGGGTTAGGGTTAGGGTTAGGGTTAGGGTTAGGGTTAGGGTTAGGGTTAGGGTTAGGGTTAGGGTTAGGGTTAGGGTTAGGGTTAGGGTTAGGGTTAGGGTTAGGGTTAGGGTTAGGGTTAGGGTTAGGGTTAGGGTTAGGGTTAGGGTTAGGGTTAGGGTTAGGGTTAGGGTTAGGGTTAGGGTTAGGGGTTACGGGTATAGGGTTAGGGTAGGTTAGGGTTATGGTTAGGGTTAAGGGTTAGGGAAAAAAGGTTAGGGTAAGGGATACGGGTTTATGGTTAGGGATTAGGTTAGGTGGTGACGGGTTAGGTTAGGGTTAGGTCGGGTTAGTGGTTAGGATAAGGGTTATGGTTAGGGATAGGGTTAGGGTAAAGTGGTTAGGGTTAGGGTTAGGGTAAGGGTTATGGATTCAGGAATAGTGAATACGGTGACTGGAAAGTGGTGAAAATTGAACGGGAACGTGAACCGGGAAAAGGGTATCGGGTATCTGGAACGTGGTAAGGGATAGGGTAAGGTTATCGGGAACGGGAACATGGAACGGTTAAATGGTATACCTGTAACTGTTAACATTAACGGTTGTGTAACTTGAACTGGAACGGTAACTTGTTAACGGTTAAACTTTAACGGGAACTGTGTAACGGGAATACTGTGAACGTGGTACTGGAACGGTGTAATTTAACTTTAACGGGTACGTTAACGTAACGGAACGTTGAAGACGTGGAACGGTAACTTGAACTGTAACTGTTAACGTGAACTTTAACTTGAACTGTGAACTTTAACTTTAACTGTTAACTTTAACTTGAACGTGAACGTTAACTGTAACTGTAACTTTAACTGTGAACTTGAACGGTAACTTGTACTGTAACTGTTAACTGGAACGTTAACTTTAACGGTAACTTGAACTTTAACTGGAACTGTGAACTGTAACTTGTAACTTTAACTTTAACTTTAACGGTAACGTGAACTGGAACTGTTAACTGTAACGTGAACTTTGAACTTATACGTTGAACTTGAACGTGTAACTTTAACGTTAACTTTAACGTTAACTTGAACTTGTAACTGGAACTGTAACTGGAACGTTAACTTGAAACTTTAACTGTAACTTGAACTTTAACGTGTAACTTTAACTTTAACTGTTAACTTAACTGTTAACTTTAACTTTAACTTTAACTTTAACGTTTAACTTTAACTTGTAACGTTAACTGTAACTTTAACTGTAACTGTTAACGGGAACTTTAACTCACACACACCCCCCCCCCCCCGCGTCTGCGCCCCGCGCTGCGCTCACCCCCACCCCCACCCCCACCCCCACACCCACCCCACACCCTCCCCCACACACACCCCCACCCAGAGCGACCCACACACACCCCCACCCAGAGCGACCCACACACACCCCCACCCAGAGCGACCCACACCCCCCCCCACCCCGCGCCCCCCACACACACCCCCCCCCACCCCCCCCCCCCCACCCCCCCCCCCACCCCCACCCCCACCCCCACCCCCACCCCCACCCCATCCCCCACCCCCACCCCACCCCCTCCCCCTCCCCCTCCCCACACCCACCCCCACCCCCACCCCCACCCCCACACCCACCCCACCCCCACCCCCACCCCCCACACCCACCCCCCCCACCCCCACCCCCTCACCCTCCCCCACACCCACCCCCACCCCCAACCCCACCCCCTACCCCACCCCCTCCCCCACCCCCCACCCCACCACCCCACCCCACCACCACCACCACCCACCACCCCACCCCCCCCCACCCCACCACCCACCCACCACCACCCACCACACCACACCCACCACCCACCCCCACCACCACACACCCACCCCACCCCCCCCCACCCCACCACCCACCCCACACACCACCCACCACCACCACCCACCCACCCCCTACCACCACCCACCCCCACCCCCACCCACCCCACACCCCCCACACCACAACCCAACAACCTCCCACCACCACCAACCCACACACCACCCTCACCCAAACACCCCACCCCACACCAACCCACACCACACCACCCACCCACACACCCACCCACCCCCAACCCAAACCTACCACCTACACCCAACCCCTACCCAACCACTCCCACACACCCACCACACCTAACCTCACCCAAACCAAACTAAACCACACACCCAACCCCTCACCTCACCCAACAACCCAAACCAACCCCTCCACCACACCCTCACCCTAACCCTAACCCTAACCCTAACCCTAACCCTAACCCTAACCCTATCCCTAACCCTAACCCTAACCCTAACCCTAACCCTAACCCTAACCCTAACCCTAACCCTAACCCTAACCCTAACCCTAACCCAAACCCTAACCCTAACCCTAACCCTAACCCTAACCCTAACCCTAACCCTAACCCTAACCCTAACCCTAACCCTAACCCTAACCCTAACCCTAACCCTAACCCTAACCCTAACCCTAACCCTAACCCTAACCCTAACCCTAACCCTAACCCTAACCCTAACCCTAACCCTAACCCTAACCCTAACCCTAACCCTAACCCTAACCCTAACCCTAACCCTAACCCTAACCCTAACCCTAACCCTAACCCTAACCCTAACCCTAACCCTAACCCTAACCCTAACCCTTACCCTAACCCTAACCCTAACCCTAACCCTAACCCTAACCCTAACCCTAACCCTAACCCTAACCGAACCCTAACCCTAACCCTAACCCTAACCCTAACCCTAACCCTAACCCTAACCCTAACCCTAACCCTAACCCTAACCCTAACCCTAACCCTAACCCTAACCCTAACCCTAACCCTAACCCTAACCCTAACCCTAACCCTAACCTAACCCTAACCCTAACCCTAACCCTAACCCTAACCCTAACCCTAACCCTAACCCTAACCCTAACCCTAACCCTAACCCTAACCCTAACCCTAACCCTAACCCTAACCCTAACCCTAACCCTAACCCTAACCCTAACCCTAACCCTAACCCTAACCCTAATCCTCTTACCCCCAACCTAAAACCTAACCCTAACCTTTACCCTTACCCTATCCCCTTACCCCAACCCTTACCCTAACCTTAACCCAGTACCCCAACCCTTTACCCCAACCCTTACCCTAACCTTAACCCAGTACCCAACCCTAGCCCTTACCCTATCCTCTCACCCAAACCTTTGCCCTAACCTTAACCCAATACCCAACCCTATCTTTCCAACTGTTCTTTTGACCCCTACACCTCTTTCCGTTCCCTAAACTTAACCTTCACCTTCTTAGCGCTTTCCTTTTCCCCTTTCCTTTCCTTTACCCCTCCTTTTCTTCTATTTTGCTTCTTCTTCCTCTCTAACCTTTCCTCTCTCCCCTCTCTCATCCAAAATAATTCAAATGTATACTTACCTGTAATCCGGTCTTTTTTCAATACTTACCTTTTAATGGAGTAAAATACCGATTCCACTCGATCCAAATAATAGGGGATCTTGGAGACCTGTAAAATAAATAAATAATTAAATTAATAAACAAAATCAATAAATAAATAATAAATAAAATATCAATTGATTAAAACAAATAGGGGGGAAAGAGGTTCTTGGTTGTGCCCGTGCACCAAAAATCCAATTGGATATTTTACTAAGAAATAGATTTTCTAAAACCTAACCTTGCCAGAGCCTTCCGTTTCTCTTTCCTCCTTGATTTTAACAAATTAACTACAAAATTCACAGGACAGCTAAAGTCAGTAGCAATAATACATGGTGACTTTTAATTTGAAAAACAAAATGGCAGTCTCTAGGCTAAACTGACCAATCAGAGACTGCCATGTCACACCCTCCTTTTGGAGGGAAAACTAAGACTCCAGATTGAGCTGTTCCTGGTAGGTGCAAAGCATCCACCAATCAACATTCTCTTTACTGAGTGAGGTCACATTTCAGATACCACACCCATTCACTCACAGGTATATAAGGCAGTTTAACCCCCCACTCCAGTTGACAGTCCTCTGAGGAAGCATACAACTTGCGAAACGTTAGGATTTTAAAGGAACCTCTTTTTACTTTAAATTTCTTTTCTGCACTAAGTCTTTTTTAAGAAACTTCAATAAAGTTTGTTATTTTAAACCTCACGGAGGGAGGAAGAACACAGCAACAACACAAGAAAACAAATAAAAAATACCAAGCCAACCAGGACACTGGGAGAAAAAGGAAACCACCATCTAGAAGGTAAAAAAAGCTGGACTTTGACCCACCTGCTTCTGAGAAGAGCCAAGGGGAACCACCTTCTTCTTCTTCCTTCCCAAACGACACCTGGAATACAAATTGGCTTGAGGGACTCATTGATCACATCCACACCTAGGCCCTTCTGCCTAAACCCGTTTTGTTTGTTTAAACCCAACAAAGTCTCCCATTTGAGTAAGTTGGGCGATAACAATTTTATTTTCTGGTTTGTTAATTTCAATTTTTACTGTGTTTTTCTTCCTCTTTTGTTTTCATAACTATGATTCATTTGCAGAACAGATTTTCGGTTTTAAGAGACCAACGTCCAACTGGAGATGGGGAACACGTACAGACATCCACATCACACACCATGCAGACAGCCACATCATACAACAGTAAGGCCACACTAGATAAAGCTCTTACAAAAACATATTTCAAATTGATACAGGCACAACACCACATAGAAACAGTCAAAAACTCACTAGACACAGTCACCTTTCCGACAGGCATGGTCAGACAAGTCAAAAAACTCACACAGTTTATCAAGCCATCTTCACCCAATAACACCACAACTGAGAAAATCATACACAACACAACGGACTGGATGTACAACAACATGGTCATTTTACGAGAACATTACACAACAGTTATCAATAATCTTTTAGCTCAGATTACCAACTTTGGGGATTTGGAGTGGCAAGTGGCAGTGAAGTGGGCCCGTAATAGGTATAAACAAAAATTAATTGACAGTAATTTGACCACTTGCAAACAAATCATTTTAGACAAACAGTTCCAATCTTTGGACACGGCGGGCCCTTCACATGCCACTCCACTCCAAAAGGCCGCTACTCCACAGGTCCAAGTCCACAAAAAACCACCTCGACACAATACTGAACATTCTATATCACCTTCTCTTTCTTCTACATCTTCACTTTCTACAGTAACGCCACCAAACAACTTTAATAATACTAACTCTGATCACATTCTTCATTCTAGAACCGTCACTACGTCTGGGGAGAATGACGGGGACACGGCTGAAACCACTGCTAGGCAGAAGGGGATAAGGATGAGGGGGCGACGCGAAGAGAAATCTTCTCCATCTGAAACCCGTTCTGAATCCTCCCTCCAATCCAAGCCTCTTGCAGTGGCTAAGCCATCCAGAGTGTCCTCCGACTCCTCAAACGAAGAGCTTTTGGAAAGGGTCCCGCTCAGGGACACTCCATACAGACACATCAACACAAACAGAAAATCATCAGACTGGTCCATTTCAATACACAAACCTATAGTGTTCATAGGGGATGGTAATCTAAACCGTATCCCCTCAATCAAGAACACAAATATACAGATAGACGGTTTTCCAGAGGCTAACTTTTTACATCTCACCAAAGTCCTGCGGAAACTCTCACCACATCCACACACACAACAGGTAGCACTAGCAGCAGGTATTCACAATAGACACCAACAACCACACAAGACGGCCATAAAACAGCTACAGGGCCTGTGGAGGGCGGCCCGTACAGCTTTTCCCAATGCTACAATTCACACAGCAATGGTTCCATATTCGTGGTCTTTGCCTGATCAGGAGCAGCGGAATCTGGAGGTGCTCAATGACTACATTGTGTCTCATGAAGATCCATTACTTCCTGAGAGCCAAGATCTCTTTAAAGTAGAAAGGGATGGCATATGCTGGACAACCGATACAGCACAGGCAATATTTGATTACTGGGTAGAGCAACTAGACCCTTAACAACACAATTGCAATAGATGGACATAACTTCAGACAACAACCTTAATAAAAACCTATTTTAAAGAACATAGAACATACGAACTCAAAAACATGGATTTCCATGAGACACAAGGTAGAAAGGTGAGTACACCCAAATGCAAGGTCACCAAAGTTACACCATGTATATCTCATTCTTGAAGGTTTAAACAATGGTTTCCATTCGCTCATATGATACAGGTCTCCAGGATCCCTTGCTGATTGATGATCATATATCATTATCATTATTATTATTATTATTATTATTATTATATAAATAAAAAAGACAAACAGAGTTATGGATATAGAATCTTTAAATTTCTTTTGGTGTGTGGTTTTGCGGTGATGAATATTTTTGGCACTTATTTTTTTTGATTATTTATCTTTTAGCACTTCTTCTAGCACTTATTACTCCATACTCTTGTTTGAATTCTTCTTTTAGTATTGTAGCTACTATAATAACCTACGGTTATCTATCATTCCTGACCTCAACCTCTGCTCTTACCCCAATCTTACTTTTCCATTTCAACCTGTACCTCAACCTAACACCTAACCTTAACCTCTGTCCTTATCTTCACCCTATCCCCTTACCCCAACCCTTACCCTAACCTTAACCCAACCCTAACCTTAACCTCTGCCCTTATCCTCTTACCCCCAACCTAAAACCTAACCCTAACCTTTACCCTTACCCTATCCCCTTACCCCAACCCTTACCCTAACCTTAACCCAGTACCCCAACCCTTTACCCCAACCCTTACCCTAACCTTAACCCAGTACCCAACCCTAGCCCTTACCCTATCCTCTCACCCAAACCTTTGCCCTAACCTTAACCCAATACCCAACCCTATCTTTCCAACTGTTCTTTTGACCCCTACACCTCTTTCCGTTCCCTAAACTTAACCTTCACCTTCTTAGCGCTTTCCTTTTCCCCTTTCCTTTCCTTTACCCCTCCTTTTCTTCTATTTTGCTTCTTCTTCCTCTCTAACCTTTCCTCTCTCCCCTCTCTCATCCAAAATAATTCAAATGTATACTTACCTGTAATCCGGTCTTTTTTCAATACTTACCTTTTAATGGAGTAAAATACCGATTCCACTCGATCCAAATAATAGGGGATCTTGGAGACCTGTAAAATAAATAAATAATTAAATTAATAAACAAAATCAATAAATAAATAATAAATAAAATATCAATTGATTAAAACAAATAGGGGGGAAAGAGGTTCTTGGTTGTGCCCGTGCACCAAAAATCCAATTGGATATTTTACTAAGAAATAGATTTTCTAAAACCTAACCCTAACCCTAACCCTAACCCTAGCCCTAACCCTAACCCTAACCCTAACCCTAACCCTAACCCTAACCCTAACCCTAACCCTAACCCTAACCCTAACCCTAACCCTAACCCTAACCCTAACCCTAACCCTAACCCTAACCCTAACCCTAACCCTAACCCTAACCCTAACCCTAACCCTACCCTAACCCTAACCCTAACCCTAACCCTAACCCTAACCCCTAACCCTAACCCTAACCCTAACCCTAACCCTAAACCCTAACCCTAACCCTAACCCTAACCCTAACCCTAACCCTAACCCTAACCCTAACCCTAACCCTAACCCTAACCCTAACCCTAACCCTAACCCTAACCCTAACCCTAACCCTAACCCCTAACCCTAACCCTAACCCTAACCCTAACCCTAACCCTAACCCTAACCCTAACCCTAACCCTAACCCTAACCCTAACCCTAAACCCTAACCCTAACCCTAACCCTAACCCTAACCCTAACCCTAACCCTAACCCTAACCCTAACCCTAACCCTAACCCTAACCCTAACCCTAACCCTAACCCTAACCCTAACCTAACCCTAACCCTAACACTAACCTAACCCTAACCCTACCCTAACCCTAACCCTAACCCTAACCCTAACCCTAACCCTAACCCTAACCCTAACCCTAACCTAACCTAACCCTAACCTAACCCTAACCCCTAA
>NW_026869676.1:0-8363 GCF_030014155.1 Tachysurus vachellii
GTCTTGTATGGTAGTTGGTGTCTGTTATGAATACCTGCAGCTAATGCTACCTGCTGTGTGTGTGGATGTGGTGAAAGTTTCCGTAAGACTTTGGTGAGATGTAAGAAATTAGCCTCCGGAAAGCTGTCTATCTGTATATTTGTGTTCTTGATTGAGGGGATACGGTTTAGATTACCGTCCCCTATAAACACTATGGGTTTGTGTATTGAAATGGACCAGTCTGATGCTTTTCTATTTGTATTGATGTGTCTGTACAGAGTGTCCCTGAGCGGGACCCTATCTAAAGGCTCTTCGTCTGAGGAGTCGGAGGACACTCTGGATGGCTTAGCCACTGCAAGAGGCTTAGATTGGAGGGAGGATTCAGAACGGGTTTCAGGTGGAGAAGATTTCTCTTCACGTCGCCCCCTCATCCTTATCCCCTTCTGCCTAGCAGTGGTTTCAGCCGTGTCCCCGTCATTCTCCCCAGACGTAGTGACGGTTCTAGAATGAAAAGTGTGATCAGAGTTAATATTATTAGGGTTGTTTGGTGACATTACTGTAGAAGGTGATGATGTAGAAGAAAGAGAAGGTGATATAGAATATGCGGTATTGTGTCGAGGTGGTTTTTTGTGGACTTGGGCCTGTGGAGTAGCGGCCTTTTGGAGTGGAGTGGCATGTGAAGGGCCCGCCGTGTCCAAAGATTGGGACTGTTTGTCTAGAATGATTTGTTTGCAAGTGGTCAAATTGCTGTCAATTAATTTTTGTTTATACCTATTACGGGCCCACTTCACTGCCACCTGCCACTCCAAATCCCCAAAGTTGGTAATCTGTGCTAGAAGATTATTGATAACTGTTGTGTAATGTTCTCGTAAAATTACCATGTTATTGTACATCCAGTCAGTAGTGTTGTGTATGATTTTCTCCGTTGTGGTGTTATTGGGTGAAGATGGCTTGATAAACTGTGTGAGTTTTTTGACTTGTCTGACCATACCTGTCGGAAAGGTGACTGTGTCTAATGAGTTTTTAACTATTTCCATATGGTGTTGTGCCTGTATCAGTTTGAAATAGGTTTTTGTGAGAGTTTTATCTAATGTGGCCTTACTATTGTAGGGTGTGGCTGTCTGCATGCTGTGTGATGTGGATGTCTGCACGTGTTCCCCATCTCCAGTTGGACGTTGGTCTCTTAAAACTGAAAATCTGTTCTGCAGAGTAATCATGGTTATTAAAACACAAGAGGAAGATAAACACAGTAAAAATGAAAACCGACAAACCAAAATAAATAATAAAAAATAATAAAATTGTTATCACCCAACTTACTCAAATGGGAGACTTTGTAGGGTTCAAACAAAAAAAACGAGTTTAGGCAGAAGGGCCTAGGTGTGGATGTGAGCAATGAGTCCCTCAAGCCAATTTGTATTCCAGGTGCCGTCTGGGAAGGAAGAAGAAGGTGGTTCCCCTTGGCTCTTCTCAGAAGCAGGTGGGTCAAAGTCCAGCTTTTTTTACCTTCTGGATGGTGGTTTCCTTTTTCTCCCAGTGTCCTGGTTGGCTTGGTATTTTTTATTTGTTTTCTTGTGTTGTTGCTGTGTTCTTCCTCCCTCCGTGAGGTTTAAAATAACAAACTTTATTGAAGTTTCTTAAAAAGACTTAGTGCAGAAAAGAAATTTAAAGTAAAAAGAGGTTCCTTTAAAATCCTAACGTTTCGCAAATAAAATGCTTCCTCAGAGGACTGTCAACTGGAGTGGGGAGTTGAGCTGCCTTTTATATCTGTATGTGAATGGGTGTGGCTTCCCTAACGTGTGACATCATCCTGTAAAGTGAGTGTTGATTGGTTGTATTTTTAACCTCACAGGAACAGCTTCCTCTGGAGCTTTACTTTTCCCTCCAAAAGGGGGAGTATGACTTGGCAGTTTCTGGTTGGTCATTGAGCTTAGAGTCTGCCATTTTATTTTTCAAAATAAGAGTCACCATTTGTTACTGTTACTGAATTTAGCTGTCTTGTGAATCTTGTTGTTAATTTATTAGAGTAGGGGAGGAAAGAGAAACAGAAGGCTCTGGCAAGGTTAGGTTTTAGAAAGACTGTTTCTTAAAAAAATTATCCAATTGGATTTTTGGTGCACGGGCACAACCAAGAATCTCCTTCCCCCCTATTTGTTTTAATCAGATATTTTATTTATTTATTAATGTGTTTATTGATTGATTGATTTATTTATTTATTTTACAGGTCTCCAAGATCCCCTATCTTTTGGATGGAGTGAAATCGGAGTTGTACTGCAATAAGGTAAGTATTGAAGGAGGACCGGTCTACAGGTAAGTATTTTGTAGAAACTAGGAACTTTGGGTGAGAGAGGGGAGAGAAGAAAGGGTAGAGAAGATGAGGCAAAATAGAGGAAAAGGAGGGGTGGGGGAAAGGGAAGGGGAAAGGAAAGAGCTAAGAAAGTAAAGATAAGTTTAGAGAACGGAAAAGGGTATGGGGGCCAAAAGAACAGTCGGAAAGGTAGGGTTAGGTATGGGGTTAAGGTTAGGGCAAAGGTTTGGGTAAGAGGATAGGGCAAGGACTAAGGGTTAGGTTTGGGTACTGGGTTAAGGTTAGGGTTAGGGTTAGGGTAAGGGCATGGGGTAAGGGTAAAGGTTAAGGTTAGGGTTGGGTTTAGGGTTAGGGTTAGGGTTAGGGTTAGGGTTAGGGTTAGGGTTAGGGTTAGGGTTAGGGTTAGGGTTAGGGTTAGGGTTAGGGTTAGGGTTAGGGTCAGGGTCAGGGTCAGGGTTAGGGTCAGGGTCAGGGTTAGGGTTAGGGTTAGGGTTAGGGTTAGGGTTAGGGTTAGGGTTAGGGTTAGGTTAGGGGAAATACCGAGGCCCGGGTCCAGGCCCGTGGGGATAGGGAATTGGGGTTAGGGTTAGGGTTAAGGTTTGGGATTGGGGTTAGGGGTTGTGGATTAGGGTTAGGGTTAGGGTTGGGGTTAGGGTTAGGGTTAGGGTTTGGGTTAGGGTTAGGGTTAGGGTTGTGGGTTAGGGTTAGGGTTAGGGTTAGGGTTAGGGTTAGGGTTAGGGTTAGGGTTAGGGTTAGGGTTAGGGTTAGGGTTAGGGTTAGGGTTAGGGTTAGGGTTAGGGTTAGGGTTAGGGTTAGGGTTAGGGTTAGGGTTAGGGTTAGGGTTAGGGTTAGGGTTAGGGTTAGGGTTAGGGTTAGGGTTAGGGTTAGGGTTAGGGTTAGGGTTAGGGTTAGGGTTAGGGTTAGGGTTAGGGTTAGGGTTAGGGTTAGGGTTAGGGTTAGGGTTAGGGTTAGGGTTAGGGTTAGGGTTAGGGTTAGGGTTAGGGTTAGGGTTAGGGTTAGGGTTAGGGTTAGGGTTAGGGTTAGGGTTAGGGTTAGGGTTAGGGTTAGGGTTAGGGTTAGGGTTAGGGTTAGGGTTAGGGTTAGGGTTAGGGTTAGGGTTAGGGTTAGGGTTAGGGTTAGGGTTAGGGTTAGGGTTAGGGTTAGGGTTAGGGTTAGGGTTAGGGTTAGGGTTAGGGTTAGGGTTAGGGTTAGGGTTAGGGTAGGGTTAGGGTTTGGGGTTAGGGTTAGGGTTAGGGTTAGGGTTAGGGTTAGGGTTAGGGTTAGGGTTAGGGTTAGGGTTAGGGTTAGGGTTAGGGTTAGGTAGTTAGGTTAGGGTTAGGGTTAGGGTTAGGGTTAGGTTAGGTTAGGGTTAGGGTTAGGTTAGGTTAGTTAGGGTTTAGGGTTAGGGTTAGGTTAGGGTTAGGGTTAGGGTTAGGGTTAGGGTTAGTGTTAGGGTTAGGGTTAGGGTTAGGGTTAGGGTTAGGGTTAGGGTTAGGGTTGGGGTTAGGGTTAGGGTTGGGTTAAGGGTAAGGGTTTGGGTAAGGGATAGGTAAAGGTAAAGGGATAGGGTTAAGGGAAATGGAAAATTGTATAGTGTAAGGGAAAGGGTTAATTGGATAGGGAAAGGGAAAAGTAAAGGTAAGGGAATAGGTGATAGGACTGGAACGGGAAATGAAATGGGTTTATAGTGGAAAAGTTAAAGTTAAATGGTAACTTGGAAAAACGTTGAACTTTGAAAAGGAACTGTAACTTTTACGTGTAACTGTAACGGTGAACGTTAACTTTAACTTTAACTTTAACGTTAACTTTAACTTTAACTTTAACTTTAACTTTTAACTTTAACGTTAACTTTAACTTTAACTTTAACTTTAACTTTAACTTTAACTTTAACTTTAACTTTAACTTTAACTTTAACTTTAACTTTAACTTTAACTTTAACTTTAACTTTAACTTTAACTTTAACTTTAACTTTAACTTTAACTTTAACTTTAACTTTAACTTTAACTTTAACTTTAACTTTAACTTTAACTTTAACTTTAACTTTAACTTTAACTTAACTTAACTTTAACTTTAACTTTTAACTTTAACTTTAACTTTAACTGTAACTTTAACTTTAACTTGAACTTTAACTTTAACTTTAACTTTAACTTTAACTTTAACTTTAACTTTAACTTTAACTTTAACTTTAACTTTAACTTTAACGTTAACTTTAACTTTAACTTTAACTTTAACTTTAACTTTAACTTTAACTTTAACTTTAACTTTAACTTTAACTTTAACTTTAACTTTAACTTTAACTTTAACTTTAACTTTAACTTTAACTTTAACTTTAACTTTAACTTTAACTTTAACTTTAACTTTAACTTTAACTTTAACTTTAACTTTAACTTTAACTTTAACTTTAACTTTAACTTTTAACTTTAACTTTAACTTTAACTTTAACTTTAACTTTAACTTTAACTTTAACTTTAACTTTAACTTTAACTTTAACTTTAACTTTAACTTTAACTTTAACTTAACTTTAACTTTAACTTTAACTTTAACTTTAACTTTAACTTTAACTTTAACTTTAACTTTAACTTTAACTTTAACTTTAACTTTAACTTTAACTTTAACTTTAACTTTAACTTTAACTTTAACTTTAACTTTAACTTTAACTTTAACTTTAACTTTAACTTTAACTTTAACTTTAACTTTAACTTTAACTTAACTTTAACTTTAACTTTAACTTTAACTTTAACTTTAACTGTAACTTTAACTTTAACTTTAACTTTAACTTTAACTTTAACTTTAACTGTAACTTTAACTTTAACTTTAACTTTAACTTTAACTTTAACTTTAACTGTAACTTTAACTTAACTTTAACTTTAACGTTACGTTAACTTTAACTTTAACTTTAACTTTAACTTTAACTTTAACTTGAACTTTAACGTTAACTTTAACCTTTAACTTTAACATTAACTTTAACTTTAACTTTAACTTTAACTTTAACTTTAACTTTAACTTTAACGTTACTTTAACTTGTAACTTTAACTTTAACTTTAACTTTAACTTTAACTTTAACTTAACTTTAACGTTAACTTTAACTTTAACTTTAACTTTAACTTTAACTTTAACTTAACTTAACTTTAACTTTAACTTTAACTTTAACTTAACTTAACTTTAACTTTAACTTTAACTTTAACTTTAACTTTAACTTTAACTTTAACTTTAACTTTAACTTTAACTTTAACTTTAACTTTAACTTTAACTTTAACTTTAACTTTAACTTTAACTTTAACTTTAACTTTAACTTTAACTTTAACTTTAACTTTAACTTTAACTTTAACTTTAACTTTAACTTTAACTTAACTTTAACTTTAACTTTAACTTTAACTTTAACTTTAACTTTAACTTTAACTTTAACTTTAACTTTAACTTTAACTTTAACTTTAACTTAACTTTAACTTTAACTTTAACTTTAACTTTAACTTTAACTTTAACTTTAACTTTAACTTTAACTTTAACTTTAACTTTAACTTTAACTTTAACTTTAACTTTAACTTTAACTTTAACTTTAACTTTAACTTTAACTTTAACTTTAACTTTAACTTTAACTTTACTTTAACTTTAACTTTAACTTTAACTTTAACTTTAACTTTAACTTAACTTTAACTTTAACTTTAACTTTAACTTTAACTTTAACTTTAACTTTAACTTTAACTTTAACTTTAACTTTAACTTTAACTTTAACTTTAACTTTAACTTTAACTTTAACTTTAACTTTAACTTTAACTTAACTTTAACTTTAACTTAACTTTAACTTTAACTTTAACTTTAACTTTAACTTTAACTTTAACTTTAACTTTAACTTTAACTTTAACTTTAACTTTAACTTTAACTTTAACTTTAACTTTAACTTTAACTTGAACTTTAACTTTAACTTTAACTTTAACTTTAACTTTAACTTTAACTTTAACTTTAACTTTAACTTTAACTTTAACTTTAACTTTAACTTTAACTTTAACTTTAACTTAACTTTAACTTTAACTTTAACTTTAACTTTAACTTTAACTTTAACTTTAACTTTAACTTTAACTTTAACTTTAACTTTAACTTTAACTTTAACTTTAACTTTAACTTTAACTTTAACTTTAACTTTAACTTTAACTTTAACTTTAACTTTAACTTTAACTTTAACTTTAACTTTAACTTTAACTTTAACTTTAACTTTAACTTTAACTTTAACTTTAACTTTAACTTTAACTTTAACTTTAACTTTAACTTTAACTTTAACTTTAACTTTAACTTTAACTTTAACTTTAACTTTAACTTTAACTTTAACTTTAACTTTAACTTTAACTTTAACTTTAACTTTAACTTAACTTTAACTTTAACTTTAACTTTAACTTTAACTTTAACTTTAACTTTAACTTTAACTTTAACTTTAACTTTAACTTTAACTTTAACTTTAACTTTAACTTTAACTTTAACTTTAACTTTAACTTTAACTTTAACTTTAACTTTAACTTTAACTTTAACTTTAACTTTAACTTTAACTTTAACTTTAACTTTAACTTTAACTTTAACTTTAACTTTAACTTAACTTTAACTTTAACTTTAACTTTAACTTTAACTTTAACTTTAACTTTAACTTTAACTTTAACTTTAACTTTAACTTTAACTTTAACTTTAACTTTAACTTTAACTTTAACTTTAACTTTAACTTTAACTTTAACTTTAACTTTAACTTTAACTTTAACTTTAACTTTAACTTTAACTTTAACTTTAACTTTAACTTTAACTTTAACTTTAACTTTAACTTTAACTTTAACTTTAACTTTAACTTTAACTTTAACTTTAACTTTAACTTTAACTTTAACTTTAACTTTAACTTTAACTTTAACTTTAACTTTAACTTTAACTTTAACTTTAACTTTAACTTTAACTTTAACTTTAACTTTAACTTTAACTTTAACTTTAACTTTAACTTTAACTTTAACTTTAACTTTAACTTTAACTTTAACTTTAACTTTAACTTTAACTTTAACTTTAACTTTAACTTGTAACTTTAACTTTAACTTTAACTTTAACTTTAACTTTAACTTTAACTTTAACTTTAACTTTAACTTTAACTTTAACTTTAACTTTAACTTTAACTTTAACTTTAACTTTAACTTTAACTTTAACTTTAACTTTAACTTTAACTTTAACTTTAACTTTAACTTTAACTTTAACTTTAACTTTAACTTTAACTTTAACTTTAACTTTAACTTTAACTTTAACTTTAACTTTAACTTTAACTTTAACTTTAACTTTAACTTTAACTTTAACTTTAACTTTAACTTTAACTTTAACTTTAACTTTAACTTTAACTTTAACTTTAACTTTAACTTTAACTTTAACTTTAACTTTAACTTTAACTTTAACTTTAACTTTAACTTTAACTTTAACTTTAACTTTAACTTTAACTTTAACTTTAACTTTAACTTTAACTTTAACTTTAACTTTAACTTTAACTTTAACTTTAACTTTAACTTTAACTTTAACTTTAACTTTAACTTTAACTTTAACTTTAACTTTAACTTTAACTTTAACTTTAACTTTAACTTTAACTTTAACTTTAACTTTAACTTTAACTTTAACTTTAACTTTAACTTTAACTTTAACTTTAACTTTAACTTTAACTTTAACTTTAACTTTAACTTTAACTTTAACTTTAACTTTAACTTTAACTTTAACTTTAACTTTAACTTTAACTTTAACTTTAACTTTAACTTTAACTTTAACTTTAACTTTAACTTTAACTTTAACTTTAACTTTAACTTTAACTTTAACTTTAACTTTAACTTTAACTTTAACTTTAACTTTAACTTTAACTTTAACTTTAACTTTAACTTTAACTTTAACTTTAACTTTAACTTTAACTTTAACTTTAACTTTAACTTTAACTTTAACTTTAACTTTAACTTTAACTTTAACTTTAACTTTAACTTTAACTTTAACTTTAACTTTAACTTTAACTTTAACTTTAACTTTAACTTTAACTTTAACTTTAACTTTAACTTTAACTTTAACTTTAACTTTAACTTTAACTTTA
>NW_026869677.1:0-7877 GCF_030014155.1 Tachysurus vachellii
GTTAGGGTTAGGGTTAGGGTTAGGGTTAGGGTTAGGGTTAGGGTTAGGGTTAGGGTTAGGGTTAGGGTTAGGGTTAGGGTTAGGGTTAGGGTTAGGGTTAGGGTTAGGGTTAGGGTTAGGGTTAGGGTTAGGGTTAGGGTTAGGGTTAGGGTTAGGGTTAGGGTTAGGGTTAGGGTTAGGGTTAGGGTTAGGGTTAGGGTTAGGGTTAGGGTTAGGGTTAGGGTTAGGGTTAGGGTTAGGGTTAGGGTTAGGGTTAGGGTTAGGGTTAGGGTTAGGGTTAGGGTTAGGGTTAGGGTTAGGGTTAGGGTTAGGGTTAGGGTTAGGGTTAGGGTTAGGGTTAGGGTTAGGGTTAGGGTTAGGGTTAGGGTTAGGGTTAGGGTTAGGGTTAGGGTTAGGGTTAGGGTTAGGGTTAGGGTTAGGGTTAGGGTTAGGGTTAGGGTTAGGGTTAGGGTTAGGGTTAGGGTTAGGGTTAGGGTTAGGGTTAGGGTTAGGGTTAGGGTTAGGGTTAGGGTTAGGGTTAGGGTTAGGGTTAGGGTTAGGGTTAGGGTTAGGGTTAGGGTTAGGGTTAGGGTTAGGGTTAGGGTTAGGGTTAGGGTTAGGGTTAGGGTTAGGGTTAGGGTTAGGGTTAGGGTTAGGGTTAGGGTTAGGGTTAGGGTTAGGGTTAGGGTTAGGGTTAGGGTTAGGGTTAGGGTTAGGGTTAGGGTTAGGGTTAGGGTTAGGGTTAGGGTTAGGGTTAGGGTTAGGGTTAGGGTTAGGGTTAGGGTTAGGGTTAGGGTTAGGGTTAGGGTTAGGGTTAGGGTTAGGGTTAGGGTTAGGGTTAGGGTTAGGGTTAGGGTTAGGGTTAGGGTTAGGGTTAGGGTTAGGGTTAGGGTTAGGGTTAGGGTTAGGGTTAGGGTTAGGGTTAGGGTTAGGGTTAGGGTTAGGGTTAGGGTTAGGGTTAGGGTTAGGGTTAGGGTTAGGGTTAGGGTTAGGGTTAGGGTTAGGGTTAGGGTTAGGGTTAGGGTTAGGGTTAGGGTTAGGGTTAGGGTTAGGGTTAGGGTTAGGGTTAGGGTTAGGGTTAGGGTTAGGGTTAGGGTTAGGGTTAGGGTTAGGGTTAGGGTTAGGGTTAGGGTTAGGGTTAGGGTTAGGGTTAGGGTTAGGGTTAGGGTTAGGGTTAGGGTTAGGGTTAGGGTTAGGGTTAGGGTTAGGGTTAGGGTTAGGGTTAGGGTTAGGGTTAGGGTTAGGGTTAGGGTTAGGGTTAGGGTTAGGGTTAGGGTTAGGGTTAGGGTTAGGGTTAGGGTTAGGGTTAGGGTTAGGGTTAGGGTTAGGGTTAGGGTTAGGGTTAGGGTTAGGGTTAGGGTTAGGGTTAGGGTTAGGGTTAGGGTTAGGGTTAGGGTTAGGGTTAGGGTTAGGGTTAGGGTTAGGGTTAGGGTTAGGGTTAGGGTTAGGGTTAGGGTTAGGGTTAGGGTTAGGGTTAGGGTTAGGGTTAGGGTTAGGGTTAGGGTTAGGGTTAGGGTTAGGGTTAGGGTTAGGGTTAGGGTTAGGGTTAGGGTTAGGGTTAGGGTTAGGGTTAGGGTTAGGGTTAGGGTTAGGGTTAGGGTTAGGGTTAGGGTTAGGGTTAGGGTTAGGGTTAGGGTTAGGGTTAGGGTTAGGGTTAGGGTTAGGGTTAGGGTTAGGGTTAGGGTTAGGGTTAGGGTTAGGGTTAGGGTTAGGGTTAGGGTTAGGGTTAGGGTTAGGGTTAGGGTTAGGGTTAGGGTTAGGGTTAGGGTTAGGGTTAGGGTTAGGGTTAGGGTTAGGGTTAGGGTTAGGGTTAGGGTTAGGGTTAGGGTTAGGGTTAGGGTTAGGGTTAGGGTTAGGGTTAGGGTTAGGGTTAGGGTTAGGGTTAGGGTTAGGGTTAGGGTTAGGGTTAGGGTTAGGGTTAGGGTTAGGGTTAGGGTTAGGGTTAGGGTTAGGGTTAGGGTTAGGGTTAGGGTTAGGGTTAGGGTTAGGGTTAGGGTTAGGGTTAGGGTTAGGGTTAGGGTTAGGGTTAGGGTTAGGGTTAGGGTTAGGGTTAGGGTTAGGGTTAGGGTTAGGGTTAGGGTTAGGGTTAGGGTTAGGGTTAGGGTTAGGGTTAGGTTAGGGTTAGGGTTAGGGTTAGGGTTAGGGTTAGGGTTAGGGTTAGGGTTAGGGTTAGGGTTAGGGTTAGGGTTAGGGTTAGGGTTAGGGTTAGGGTTAGGGTTAGGGTTAGGGTTAGGGTTAGGGTTAGGGTTAGGGTTAGGGTTAGGGTTAGGGTTAGGGTTAGGGTTAGGGTTAGGGTTAGGGTTAGGGTTAGGGTTAGGGTTAGGGTTAGGGTTAGGGTTAGGGTTAGGGTTAGGGTTAGGGTTAGGGTTAGGGTTAGGGTTAGGGTTAGGGTTAGGGTTAGGGTTAGGGTTAGGGTTAGGGTTAGGGTAAGGGTAGGGTTAGGGTTAGGGTTAGGATTAGGATTAGGGTTAGGGTTAGGGTTAGGGTTAGGGTGGTAGGGTTTGGGGTTAGGGTGAGGGGTGGGGTGGGGGTGGGGGGGTGGGTGGGGTGGGGGTGGGGGAGGGGGTGGGGTGGGGGTGGGGTAGGGGGTGGGGGTGGGGGTGGGGGTGGGGGTGGGTGAGGGGTGGGGTGGGGGGTGGGGGTGGGGGTGGGGTGGGGGGTGGGTGGGGGTGGGGGTGGGGGTGGGGGTGGGGGTGGGGGGGGGTGGGGGTGGGTGGGTGGGGGGGGGGGTGGTGGTTGGGTGGGGGTGGGGGTGGTGGGTGGGTGTGGGGGTGGGGTGGGGGTGGGGGTGGGGGTGGGGGTGGGGGTGGGGGTGGGGGTGGGTGTGGGGGTGGGGTGTGGGGGTGGGGGGTGGGGGTGGGGGGTGGGGGGGGGGGGGGGGGGGTGTGGGGGTGGGTGTGGGGGGGGGTGGGGGTGGGGGGGTGTGTGGGGGGGTGGGTGTGTGGGGGGGTGGGGGGGGGGGGGGTGGGGGTGTGAGCGGCGGGGGCGCCGCGACGGGGGGGGGGGTGGGGGTGTGTGAGGTTCCGTCGTTCACGTTCCCGTCCCGTTCACGTTCCGAGTTAAGTCGTTACCGTTCCAGTTACAGTTCACGTTCCAGTTACCGTTACCCGTTACCGTTCCGTTAACGTTCCAGTTCCCGTTACCGTTCCAGTTACACGTTCACAGTTCACCGTTACCGTTAACGTTCCCGTTACAACCGTTCACGTTCACGTTCCACGTTACCGTTCCCAGTTCCGTAAGTTCCCGTTACAGTTCCCGTTCCCGTTCCCGTTTACAGTTCAAGTTCACGTTACCGTTACAGTTCCCGTTAACGTTCACGTTACGTACAGTTACCGTTCCAGTTAAAGTTCAACGTTCCCGTTACGTTACAAGTTACCGTTCACGTTCCACGTTACCGTTCCAGTTCCCGTTCACGTTAACCCGTTACCGTTCCCGTTCCCGTTCACGTTCCCGTTCACGTTACCAGTTACCGTTCCCGTTCACGTTACCGTTACCGTTCAGTTCACGTTAAAGTTACCGTTACAGTTACACGTTAAGTTCACGTCACAGTTAACAGTTCCCGTTCCGTTACCGTTACCGTTCCGTTAATCACGTTCCCGTTCCGTACGTTCCGTACCAGTTACCGTTCCCGTTAAGTTCCCGTTCCGTACACGTTACCGTTCACGTTACCGTTCAACCGTTCCCGTAACGTTAACGTTCCAGTTCACGTTCCGTATCCGTTCCCGTTACAGTTACCCGTTACCGTTCCGTTCACGTTAACGTTAAGTTACAGTTCACCGTTCCCGTTCCAGTTCCGTTCCCGTTACAAGTTCCCGTTCCCGTTCCGTACACGTTCACGTTCCACGTTCCCGTTACAGTTCAAGTTACACACGTTAACGTTCCAGTTCCGTTCACGTTACAGTTCACGTTCCACGTTCCAGTTAACGTTAAAGTTACAGTTCAGTTCAACGTTCACGTTCCCGTTCCGTTACAGTTCCCGTTCACGTTCCCGTTCACAGTTCCGTACCCGTTCCCGTTCCCGTTACCGTAACCCGTTACAGTTCCCGTTCCCGTTCCCGTTACCGTTCCGTACAGTTCCCGTTCACGTTCCCGTTCCCGTTCCCGTTCACGTTCACCGTTACCGTTACCGTTCCAGTTACCCGTTCCCGTTCCCGTTCACCGTTCCCGTTCCAGTTCACGTTACCGTTCCCGTTCCCGTTACACCGTTTCCCGTTCCCGTTCACAGTTACCCGTTCACGTTCCACGTTACCGTTCCCGTACCGTTACCCGTACCGTTCCCGTTCCGTTCAACGTACCAGTTCCCGTTCCCGTTCCCGTATACCCGTTCCCGTTCCGTACCCGTTACACGTTCCCGTTCCCGTTCACGATCCCGTTCCGTTCACCGTTCCGTACCCGTTCACGTTACATCACGTTCCGTTCCAGTTCCCGTTCACGTTCCCGTTACCGTTCCAGTTCCAGTTCCCGTTAACCCGTTACCGTTCACCAGTTCCCGTTACCCGTTACCGTTAACGTTCCGTAACGTTCCCGAATCCTGTACCGGACCCGATTCCCGTTCCCGTTCCCAGTTCCCTTACCGTTCCAGTTCCCGTACCCTTACCCGTACCCTTTCCCGTTCCACGTTTCCGTCCAAGTACCCGATACCGTTCCGTTCCCGTATTCCCGTAACCCTATATACGATTCCCTTACCCGTACCCGTACCCGTTCCCAGTACCCGTTCCCGAATCCGATACTTATTACAGTTCCGACCGTTCTCCGTTCCAGTTCCCTGATCACGTCACGTTCCCGTTCCCGAACCGTTCCCGTTTCAGTTCCCGTTCCGTTCCCGTTCCGTTACCGTACCCGTCCCGTTCCGTCCCGTACCGTTACCGTTCCCGTAACGTTACCGATCCCAGTTACCCGTACCGTAACCCGAACCCGAACCCGTAACCGAACCCGATACCCGTTCCCGATCCCGATCCCGTAACCGAACCCTAACCCGAACCTATCCCTAACCTAGAACCCTAACCCTAACCCTAACCCTAACCCTAACCCTAACCCTAACCCTAACCCTAACCCTAACCCTAACCCTAACCCTAACCCTAACCCTAACCCTAACCCTAACCCTAACCCTAACCCTAACCCTAACCCTAACCCTAACCCTAACCCTAACCCTAACCCTAACCCTAACCCTAACCCTAACCCTAACCCTAACCCTAACCCTAACCCTAACCCTAACCCTAACCCTAACCCTAACCCTAACCCTAACCCTAACCCTAACCCTAACCCTAACCCTAACCCTAACCCTAACCCTAACCCTAACCCTAACCCTAACCCTAACCCTAACCCTAACCCTAACCCTAACCCTAACCCTAACCCTAACCCTAACCCTAACCCTAACCCTAACCCTAACCCTAACCCTAACCCTAACCCTAACCCTAACCCTAACCCTAACCCTAACCCTAACCCTAACCCTAACCCTAACCCTAACCCTAACCCTAACCCTAACCCTAACCCTAACCCTAACCCTAACCCTAACCCTAACCCTAACCCTAACCCTAACCCTAACCCTAACCCTAACCCTAACCCTAACCCTAACCCTAACCCTAACCCTAACCCTAACCCTAACCCTAACCCTAACCCTAACCCTAACCCTAACCCTAACCCTAACCCTAACCCTAACCCTAACCCTAACCCTAACCCTAACCCTAACCCTAACCCTAACCCTAACCCTAACCCTAACCCTAACCCTAACCCTAACCCTAACCCTAACCCTAACCCTAACCCTAACCCTAACCCTAACCCTAACCCTAACCCTAACCCTAACCCTAACCCTAACCCTAACCCTAACCCTAACCCTAACCCTAACCCTAACCCTAACCCTAACCCTAACCCTAACCCTAACCCTAACCCTAACCCTAACCCTAACCCTAACCCTAACCCTAACCCTAACCCTAACCCTAACCCTAACCCTAACCCTAACCCTAACCCTAACCCTAACCCTAACCCTAACCCTAACCCTAACCCTAACCCTAACCCTAACCCTAACCCTAACCCTAACCCTAACCCTAACCCTAACCCTAACCCTAACCCTAACCCTAAACCTAACCCTAAACCTAACCCTAACCCTAACCCTAACCCTAACCCTAACCCTAACCCTAACCCTAACCCTAACCCTAACCCTAACCCTAACCCTAACCCTAACCCTAACCCTAACCCTAACCCTAACCCTAACCCTAACCCTAACCCTAACCCTAACCCTAACCCTAACCCTAACCCTAACCCTAACCCTAACCCTAACCCTAACCCTAACCCTAACCCTAACCCTAACCCTAACCCTAACCCTAACCCTAACCCTAACCCTAACCCTAACCCTAACCCTAACCCTAACCCTAACCCTAACCCTAACCCTAACCCTAACCCTAACCCTAACCCTTGCCCTATCCTCTTACCCAAACCTTTGCCCTAACCTTAACCCCATACCTAACCCTACCTTTCCGACTGTTCTTTTGGCCCCCACACCCTTTTCCGTTCTCTAAACTTAATCTTTACTTTCTTAGCTCTTTCCTTTCCCCTTCCCTTTCCCCCACCCCTCCTTTTCCTCTATTTTGCCTCTTCTTCTCTACCCTTTCTTCTCTCCCCTCTCTCACCTAAAGTTCCTAGTTTCTACAAAATACTTACCTGTAGACCGGTCCTCCTTCAATACTTACCTTATTGCAGTACAACTCCGATTTCACTCCATCCAAAAAATAGGGGATCTTGGAGACCTGTAAAATAAATAAATAAATCAATCAATCAATCAATCAATAAACAAATTAATAAATAAATAAAATATCTGATTAAAACAAATAGGGGGGAAGGAGATTCTTGGTTGTGCCCGTGCACCAAAAATCCAATTGGATAATTTTTTTAAGAAACAGCCTTTCTAAAACCTAACCTTGCCAGAGCCTTCTGTTTCTCTTTCCTCCCCTACTCTAATAAATTAACAACAAGATTCACAAGACAGCTAAATTCAGTAACAGTAACAAATGGTGACTCTTATTTTGAAAAATAAAATGGCAGACTCTAAGCTCAATGACCAACCAGAAACTGCCAAGTCATACTCCCCCTTTTGGAGGGAAAAGTAAAGCTCCAGAGGAAGCTGTTCCTGTGAGGTTAAAAATACAACCAATCAACACTCACCTTACAGGATGATGTCACACGTTAGGGAAGCCACACCCATTCACATACAGATATAAAAGGCAGCTCAACTCCCCACTCCAGTTGACAGTCCTCTGAGGAAGCATTTTATTTGCGAAACGTTAGGATTTTAAAGGAACCTCTTTTTACTTTAAATTTCTTTTCTGCATTAAGTCTTTTAATGATCTTCAATAAAGTTTGTTGTTTTTAACCTCACGGAGGGAGGAAGAACACGGCAACAACACAAGGAAATAAATAAAAAATACCAAGCCAACCAGGACACTGGGAGAAAAAGGAAACCACCATCTAGAAGGTAAAAAAAGCTGGACTTTCACCCATCTGCTTCTGAGAAGAGCCAAGGGGAACCACCTCCTTCTTCTTCCTTCCCAAACGGCACCTGGAATACAATTTGGCTTGAGGGACTCATTGATCACATCCACACCTAGGCCCTTCTGCCTAAACCTGTTTGTTTGTTTAAACCCAACAAAGTCTCCCAGTTGAGTAAGTTGGGCGATAACAATTTTAATTTCTGGTTTGTTAATCTTAATTTTTACTGTGTTTCTTCCTCTTTGGTTTTTATAACTATGATTCAATTGCAGAACAGATTTTCGGTTTTAAGAGACCAACGTCCAACTGGAGATGGGGAACACGTACAGACATCCACATCACACACCATGCAGACAGCCACATCATACAACAGTAAGGTCACACTAGATAAAGCTCTTACAAAAACATATTTCAAA
>NW_026869678.1:0-7756 GCF_030014155.1 Tachysurus vachellii
TGTTATTTTAAAAGGGGGGGTTTTATTTTGGGGGAAATTTTGTAAATAATTTTTTAAAATTTTTTTTTGGGAAACAAAAAATTTTTTTTTAGTTTTTTAAAAAAACCTTTGGGTTTTGGGTCAAAGAAAAACCCTAAAACCATTTTTAAATTTTTTTTTAAAATTTAAAAATTTAAAATAAAATTTTTAAAAACAAACCCTTTTTTTTATAAATAGATAAAATTTTAAAAATTTTTTTTTATTTTTCATTTAAAAAAAGGGGCCCCCTTTTTTAAAGCCATTTAAAAAAAATAAACAAAATAAAAAAAATTTTTTTTCCCTTTTAAAAAAAATTTTTAAAAAAAAAAAAAAATTTTTAAATAAAAAAAAAAAAAAAAAAAAAAAAAAAAAAAAAAAAAAAAAAAAAAAAAAAAAAAAAAAAAAAAAAAAAAAAAAAAAAAAAAAAAAAAAAAAAAAAAAAAAAAAAAAAAAAAAAAAAAAAAAAAAAAAAAAAAAAAAAAAAAAAAAAAAAAAAAAAAAAAAAAAAAAAAAAAAAACAAAAAAAAAAAAAAACAAAAAAAAAAAAAAAAAAAAAAAAAAAAAAAAAAAAAAAAAAAAAAAAAAAAAAAAAAAAAAAAAAAAAAAAAAAAAAAAAAAAAAAAAAAAAAAAAAAAAAAAAAAAAAAAAAAAAAAAAAAAAAAAAAAAAAACCCCCCCCCCCCCCCCCCCCCCCCCCCCCCCCCCCCCCCCCCCCCCCCCCCCCCCCCCCCGCCCCCCCCCCCCCCCCCCCCCCCCCCCCCCCCCCCCCCCCCCCCCCCCCCCCCCCCCCCCCCCCCCCCCCCCCCCCCCCCCCCCCCCCCCCCCCCCCCCCCCCCCCCCCCACCCCCCCCCCCCCCCCCCCCCCCCCCCCCCCCCCCCCCCCGGCGGGCCCCCGGTTGTTAATTGGATAAAATTATTATTTTATTAAAATAAAATTAAAGCAATTATTTTTTCTATTTAGAAATTTTTAAAAAATCCTTTTTTGTTTTTATTAATAAATTCATTTGAGCCTATTTATAATGTGCAAAGCCATTAAAAAAATTTTAAAATTAATAAAAAAATATTTATAAGGAAAAATTTTAATTTAATCTATTAAATTTTTTAAGAATACTCTTTACATAAAATAAAATTTTAAATTTAAACATGAAAGTAAAATAAATTTGATCCTTTGTAACACCATTTCGGAATGGCAATTCCTCCCTTTTTAGCCCCAATCCACATACCAACCCAAACTTTATCACCCTTAGGAAACAAAAGCAGAATCCAGCCAGGCTTTTTCAGGGAGGTTTCCGGGCCAAGGCAATTTCCTGGGTGTTTCCCAACATTATACTTTTTTGGCACGCCCAAAAAAAAGCTTTTCCCAAATTTTTCAAAATAAATTCCCAAAATTTTTATGGGGGGTTCAAATAAGGCTAATTAAAAATTTAATTTAAAGGTTTCCCTTTGGGAAAAAAGTTTTTCCTCTAGATGAGTTATATTAAATAAAATTAATAACCCATTAATTAGCCGCCCCAAATTTTACGGAGGGTGTCAACCCCTATTTAATAAGGATTGCCTTTTAAAAATTTTTTAATTAAATTAAATTTTGCTAATAACCAAATCGCGCAATTCCGTTTCCTATTTAAGCAACGGGAGATTCCCCCTATTTAGGGACAAAAAAATTAAAACAACGGCTTGCTGTTCCCACCAGAGCAATAACGTCGCGTTTGGGTGGCGCCTTGGGGTAAGAAATTTTTATGCCCGGCTCGCGGGGCAGCCCACAGTGGGTAACCAAACGTGTCCAAAGTACCAGACCCGATCATGACTTGTCCTCTTTCCCCGCTCGCCCCCCCCTTCTGTTCGCCCCAAGGCAAGACCCTGCTTGGCCGATGCTACGCCCCTAACCGCTTCGCCCCCTTTTTCGGGGGATATCAAAACGGTGTTTTTATGGTACAGAAGTTTTAACTCGACAGGCCCCACTAATGGTCCAGGGGGGGGGGGGGCTGGTTAGTAGGGGAAAACTGGGGATAAGAAAAGTTTAATGCCACCGGCCGCCCGGGACCCCAGGAAAAACATCCTTTAGTTGGAAAGCCCTTTGGGGGTTAAAAGGGCGCTCCCGCCTGTTTTTAGCTAATAGATCGAAAAATTTGGTTACAGGTTAACCGTTTGGGTTTTGGGAAATTAGGGTGCTTTAAATTTTAGGTTAGGTTAGGTTAAATAGGGTGAACGGTTACTGGGTTTGTTAGGCAAATTGGGTTATTTAGGTGTTTTGTGGGCCCAACAAAGGTAACTGGTTAGTTAGGGCTAAAGGAATGGTTAGTTTAGGGTTAGAAGGGAAACAAGCAAATTTTAGGAAACTAAAATAACCTCTTAGAGCCAATGGAGCCTATCTATTAAATAAAGGGACAGGGAAAACCTTTAACAACACCAAATGGCGCACGTACATATCCGTGTTTCCTCATTAAACTATTTATTTTATAGAAAAGTTTATTAAGAAAAATTATTTTTATTAAGAAAAATTTTTAGAAAAATTTTATTTTATTATAATAATATTTTTAGTTTTTGAATGATTCTTAAGTATTTTCATAATAAATTTTGAATATTTAAAAATTTTACAATAATAAATGTTAAAATTTAAAAAAACTAAATTTTAAATGAAATTAATAACCTAACACCAAAAACATTCAACACTTAACCAAAACATAAACATTAAATTTGGGGGCCCTTTTTTCCCGCCAGTTCCGGCCCCCAGGTTGGGCCCGCCGGTTTGGCCCGCCTGATGACCCACCCGTCACAACCACGGCACCTTAAAATTTAAAAATTAATCCCACAAGAATTTTCAGGGAGAGCCTTTATGGCCAATTTTTTGGGGAATTTTCTCACTAGTTTTCATTATTTTTCTAAGGCAAAAAACCCCCTTTTTCATCTGATTATTTTTAAAATGTACTAAAAATTTTTGGGGAGTTTTAATATGGCTAACCCCTTTAAACCCCCATTAACGTTGGAAAGGGTCAAAGCCGTCTAAGGGAAAAATTTGGATCGCTGCTAATAAGGGTTACAATTAATTAAAATAGCTAAAAACGCCTTAATTAAATTCAGGCCTAAGTTTCGCCAAAATTATTTACAGACGGAGGTAGTCACGTCTCCCCTTATTTTAACCTAATCGTGTGTAACCTATTTAAAAATTTTTAATTAAATTAATTTTAGCCCAAAAAACCCTATTTCTCGCTTGAATCTCCGTATATGCCTAGCTTCCAACGGTAGATTGGCGCGGGCGCCTATTTTGGCCCAAGGACAGCATAAGGGCATGGGGCACCCGGGGAGCACAACAGCTCAACGTGCCTCCCTAGGGGACAGATTAGGTACGAAATCAGGTATCTTGGCCCTCCTCGGTATCCCGGGGACAACCCCACCGATTCGGCTACCAACCGTCCCAACTAACCTCCTTACCCGTGCCTTCTTCCCGCCCTCCCCCGGCACCCCGGCCTTCCGGCGCCATGAAGATCGCCGTACCCCATGTGCCCGGTGAAACAAGAAACGTGTATGGGCCGTTGGGTTTTTCAAGACAACGTGGTTTTTTTTGGTTCAGAAGTTTTTAATTGACAGCCGGCCCGGGAGTGTTCCAAAAGGTCCCCCCCGGCACCGGTTGAGGGAAAACCGTTGGGAGTACGACAACGTTCAGGTGAGGCCTCTTTGCCACCCCGCACCAGAAAAAGCAAATTAGGTTACGACAAAGGTTCAAGTTTTTCAATTGGGTGATAGGAGCTAGTAGTTTTGGGGTTTGGTTGGTCAAATAGGGTAGAACCTTAATTTTGTTTTAGGGGAATTAGGGTTAGGTAGGTTAGTTAGGTTGGTTAGGCTCAACCCAGGAGAAACAGGTTATGTTTGGGAAGTTATTTAGGGTCAAAATAGGTAATTAGGGTAGGTTTAGGATTAGCCCAACCCGAGCATATTGTAGTTAGGTAGAAAAAATCGGTTTTTTTAGGTCAATAAACCCTAACTTTGGGCTAGGGAACTTGCCCCACCCAGCATTAAAATATAAATTTTAAGTAAATAATGGGGCCTTTTATTACTTAAAATGGGCCCCCAAAAACCCTTTTTTCCAGAATGTAATTTATTTTATTTAAAAAATTTAATTTAAAAATATTATTTTTTAAAAGATAAACATTTTTAAGAAAATTCTTTATTTAAAATAAAAATAATTTTTTTTTTTTTTTTTTTTTTTTTTTTTTTTTTTTTTTTTTTTTTTTTTTTTTTTTTTTTTTTTTTTTTTTTTTTTTTTTTTTTTTTTTTTTTTTTTTTTTTTTTTTTTTTTTTTTTTTTTTTTTTTTTTTTTTTTTTTTTTTTTTTTTTTTTTTTTTTTTACATTTAGAGTCCTATTTAGTAAACTGATTGCTTTAAAGTCCTATTTACAATAATAATATGTTAGAGCATATTAAGATAAAACAATCCTATTCATTTACTAAGTGAGATAAATGTCTAAATTTAAAGTCCTATTTACCACTATAATGTTAAAGCTGCACATTACTAACATCATACCTGAACCATCACACAATAAACATTTTCAACACGTTTAAACAAGGTGAAGACAGGTAGAAGACCATGACTCACCTCTCTGCCAGTGGCCCTTTTGTTAACACCGCCAGTTTCCGGGACCACTCGGGCAGAGTGCTGGGCCTCGCGCCGTGTGTGTTGAGCCCACAGATCCCAGCGGATGACCCCGAACCAGGTCAACAAGCTTCTACTGGGCAGCCCTCTAGGAAAAATCTCTCAAAACGACAGTATAATTCCCAGCCAGTTAAGCTTTTTTCAGGGGGAGGCCAGTCCAGATCCTTAATCGGCCTAATTTTTCTCACTGAGGTGAATTTTCACTTCATATCGTAGTTTATACATTTTATTATGGCTAACACCCCGCAAAAAACTGATTTTCTCTATCTTTTGTCATTCTGGAGTTATTAGTTAAAATGTACTCCAAAATTGACTTTATGGGCGGAGTTATGCAAATTATAGGCCTGAAACCCCTTAACCACCATTTAACTGGTTGGAAATGGGTCAAAGCCCGTCTAAAGTGGAATTTAAAGAGGATTTTGGATCGCTGCTAAGATAAGAGTTTACTAATTTAAATTAAAATAGCTAATAAACGCCTCTAATTTAAAGTTCAGGCCTAAGTTTCCGGTCCAAACATTATTTTAGCAGGACGGAGCGTAGTCACGATCTCCCCCTTATTTTAAACCTAATCCGTGATTAGTAACCTATTTAGAAAATTAATTATTTTAATTAAATTAATTTTAGGCCTAATAACCTACGACGCCTATTTCTGCGCTTGAATCTCCGTATTCATGCCTGAGCTTTAACGCTCTGAACGGGGTAAGATTGGGCCGGCGGGCGCCTATTTTAGGGTCACTACAAGGCCAGCGGAGATCTATTAAGGGCAATACGAAGCGGGCATCTGCTCGGTGGTCGAGGCACGCAACCAGAGCCTAAGCTAACGATCGCCGTTCCCTTCAGGGTGGACCAGACCTCTGAGGGTGGCACGAGAAAAGTCATGGGTCATTCTTGGCCTTTCTCCTCGGTATCCTGCGTCGAGGGCGGCAGACCCCTACGCTAGATTCGGGCTAATCCCAAACCGTGCTCCGGAAACGTAACCCATGACCCTTGAGACTACGATGCGCTTACGCTTCCCGTCCCTCTTATATCCCTCGCGCTTACGCCCCGGCGCCTTTCTGTTCGGCCGCCCATAGAGCACGGATCGCCCGTGTCATTCGGCCCGATCGCTACAGCACGCGCTCATGAATAAGCATCGAAACTGTCGCCCCCAACTAATAGGGTGCCTCGGTGGGTGTCTATATCAAGACATTACGTTGTGTTTATTTTATTGAGGTTAACAGTTAAAGTTTTTTAACCTCTGCCCACCAGGATCACGCGTCACGTGGAGATGGCTTCCAACGAGGTGTCCGAGGGCGGCACTGGCTGGGTTAGGTTAGGGGAAAAGACCGTGGTTCCGGGAGTGACCCAGAGCCAACGTTGTGCACGGGCCTGCCACTCGGGCCTCGTTTTCGGCCACCACCGTCACGGCGAACGAAAAAACACCGCCTATTTATAGTTACGAGCTTAAAGCGCTCTTCTAGAGTTGGAGGTCGGTCCGAATTAGGGTTCCGACCTCAGACGACGCCTAAGGTTATGTTTAGGGCTAAGAGTTAGGTTTACGGTTCGGAAAATTAGGGTTACGAACGCGCTTTAAATCTCCGGTTATGTTTAGGGCTGGGAATTAGGTTTAGGGCTAACGGTTAAGTTTTAGGGTTAGGCTTAGGGCTCTAAACCCTAGGGCTAGAAACACGGTTATGTTTAGGGCTGAGAGTTAGGTGTAGGGTTCTAAAAATTAGGGTTAAGTTTAGGGTTAAGTTTTAGGGTTAGGTTTAGGGCTCCAACCACCAGAGCTAGATACATGGTTATGTTTAGGGCTTAGAAATGGAAACCTGCGGTTATGTTTTAGGGTTCAGGAATGGAGAACGCACTAAATGCTATTTAGGGCTAAGGGTACAGACTAAATTAAAGCCCTCTTTAGCCCGACGACATCCTAAATAGTGAGACACGTCATCAGTAGTAAACCATAGAATCACAGGGTGTTTCAGCCTTTCATTACTATACACCCTCATCCATGGCGGCCAGCCGTAGGGCGATCACTCCTCGGCTCGTGTCCCATAGCCAATTGGATAAACCATTTATTTATTTATTTACTAAGATAAAAGATAATTATTTAAGAGAACAATTTATTTATTTATTTTCTTATTAGGATGAAGATCATTTTTTAAGAAAATAATCTTCTTGATTTCATTAGTAAATGATTCATTGGTCCTATAGTAAATGATTACATTTAAGTCCTATTACAATAGCCAGCATGAATATAGAATAAATTATTTTATTTATTTAAGATAAAACATTTTTTTAAGGAAAAATAATCCTATTATTTGACTGGGAGTGAGACAAATTGTCTAAATTGAAAGTTCCTATTTACTCAATAGGTGTTTAAAGCTGCACATACTATCATACCTGACCCCGTAGTACAATAAACATTTTCAACACGTTTAACAAGGTGAAGACAGTAGAAGACCATGACTCACCTCTCTGCCAGTGGCCCTTTTGTTAACACCGGCCAGGTTTCCAGGGACCCACTCGGGCAGAGTGCTGGGCCTCGCGCAGTGAGTGTTGAGCCCACGGATCCCAGCGGATGACCCCGACCCAGGTCAACAAGCTTCTACTGGGCAGCCCTCTAGGAAAAATCTCTCAAAAAGACAGTATTAATTCCCAGCCAAGTTAAGCTTTTTTCAGTGGGAGGGCCAGTCCAGATCCTTAGTCGGCCTAATTTCTCACTGAGGGTGAATTTTCACTTTATCTTGTAGTTTATTATTTTCTAAGAAAAAGAAAATTATTTAAAAGAAAAAAAATTTTTTATTTATTTACTTATTAGGATGAAGATCATTTTTTAAAGAAAATAATTTCTTGTTTTGTTTATTTTATTAAGATAAAATTTATTAATTTAGAGTCCTATTTGTAAAATGATTGCTTTAAAGTTTTCCCCCTTTTCCAAAAATAATATGTTTTTGGCATATTAAGATAAAAAATTTTTCTTTACTAAATGAGATAAATGTTAAATTTAAAGTCCTATTTACCCCTATAAGGTTTTAAAACTGCCCCCATTACTAACATCATACCTGGAAAACCTCACCAATAAAAATTTTTAACACGTTTAAAAAAAAGGT
>NW_026869679.1:0-5000 GCF_030014155.1 Tachysurus vachellii
CATAATCTGCTAAATCACTATGACCAAGACTAGTTTTTTATACCTTTGTGTAAGTTCTGTGGGAAAGTCAAATCTGTCAAACTGCTAGATTAACTGAAGCCAATTCTGCCACAATACAATGCCACCGACCTCCGCACTGGTTTTTGATTTGCAGTCGTGCAGCTTAAACCTTTTATTTAAAAAAATGCAGTAAGTCAAACTGGCGTTCTGCACTGCCTGAGTATGCTTTATTTTTTTTCCACTAAGCCACTGTTTACATGCAGCATACTTTACTTCATCCAACCTCCAGTGCTTGGTATAAAAACTCTGCAGTTGGTGGGTGGAGTGTTCATATAGAAAGCAGGGAGTTGCAGTGTTTAAACAATAGAGCTTTTCAGACGGAACATTTTCAGAGCTGCAGAAACATGGTGAAAGCTAAGGTCTGGACACTTCGGAAGTATTTTGTTGGCTTTCCAAAAGAGAGTGACTTTGAGCTTAAAGAAGAGACACTACCCGAGATACAAAATGGAGGTAACTATTCGTTTCATATATAGTGGCCTGTTTTTTTTTTTTTTTGGTAGCATTGCAAAGCACATACCACTGGCACTCATTTCTGTTTGTTTCAGAGGTCCTACTGGAGGCTGTATTCCTTAGCCTTGATCCGTATATGAGGTACATTAGTTGCAGTTTGCACTTTTTTCTTCATTGCCATGTGGCACCTGTGTAGAATTAATGATGTGCTGAGTGTGCTATTGCAGGAAGGATCATTTGGTAATTAATTTTTAATCCTGACAACAATGAAAGTAGCAACGTACTCGGTTACGAACGTAACCTCGGTTCCCTGAGATACGGAACGAGTACTGCGTATGGGGAAAAGCTCCTTTTTTCCTCAATACTGAAGCCTTTTTTCAATAACGCAGTGCAACTGCACTGCCATTGGTTTAATCTGTAAACTTTTTTAAAACCAATGACGGCGCTGCGTAGCTGCGCGAGCCTGTGGCGATGCAGCGCGCCAAAGCCCGCTAAAAAGGGGCGGGGCGTATAGCTATATAAGCAGGCAAATCGCCAGAGGAAATCAGGTCATACGACTGAAGCGACGACACTGAAGCCGCAGCCTCGTGGCACGGCATATAACGCAGTACTCGTTCCGTATCTCAGGGAACCGAGGTTACGTTCGTAACCGAGTACGTTCCCTTTCGATACTCCACTCATACTGCATATGGGGAACGAATTCAACCGCGCCGTGCCACGTTAGGGAACGATAAGACTTATCTTGAACACCCTGGGGCCCAGAGGATAAGTGAGAGGGCCGGAGCCGTCGAACCCTTGACGCAACACTGCTAAGAGGGAGCAAGCTCCCCGGAGGTGGTATGATGACGGAGTCTGAAGAGGCCGTCGTATCAAACCGAAAGAACCCGAGCGTGCAAGGTCGGGATGTCCAGGTTATAGAATCTGACAAAAGTGGACGGCGAGGACCAACTGGCCGCCTCACAGATGTCCTTGATAGAGACACCACCAGACCAGGCCCATGAAGAGGCCATCCCTCTAGTGGAGTGGGCTCTTACTCCTATAGGGCACTCAAGACCCATGGAAGAGTAACATAGCAATAGCGTCGACTATCCAACGCGAGAGGCGTTGCTTTGAGACCGAAGACCCCTTGGTGCGGCCACCAAAGCAGACAAAAAGCTGGTCAGATTGCCTGAACGGCTGTGACCGCTCAGTGTATACCCTCAAAGCCCTCACTGGGCAGAGTAAATTCAGCTCTTGCTCACCTGACAACAGAGGCAGAGCCGAGAGAGAAACTACCTGCGCTCTAAATGGCGTTGAGAGAACTTTAGGTACGTAGCCGTGCCTGGGTTTTAAAATGACCTTTGAGTCATTGGGCCCAAACTCAAGGCATGCAGGGATCACCGAGAGGGCCTGCAAATCGCCAACACGCTTGACTGATGCTAGAGCAAGTAGCAGAGCGGTTTTGAGCGTTAGGGGCCGAAGGCCAGCTGACCGCAGCGGTTCAAAGGGAGGCCCTTTGAGCGCTTCAAGGACCGTGTGAAGGTCCCAAGTGGGAGCGGTGAGAGGACGTGGGGGCTTCAACCGCCTAGCACCTCTCAGGAAATGCACAACAAGGCCGTTTCGACCCACTGATTGGCCAGCAATAGGAGCATGAAATGCTGCGATGGCTGCTACATACACCTTGAGCGTGGAAGGGGTGAGACCCTTGTCCAGACGCTCTTGGAGAAATGACAGTATCGGAGATACGTCACACTCAACAGGGTCTTCGTTCCGTGCGGAGCACCAGTCAACGAAGACTGACCATTTCTGGGCGTAGAGGCGTCTCGTAGACGGGGCCCTCGCCTGAGCAATGGTATGTAGCACGTCCTTGGGGAGGCTCAGAGGCTCCCATCGAGGGACCATACGTGCAGAGCCCAGAGTTCTGGCTGCGGGTGCCAGATTGTCCTGTTCGCCTGAGAGAGGAGGTCCCGCCTCAGGGGGATCGGCCATGGGGCTTTCATGGAAAGCCTGAATAGCTCCGAGGACCAAACTTGGCTCCTCCAGAGTGGGGCCACCAGGAGGACTCTGTGCCTGTCTTCCCTGACTCGTCTGATGACCTGAGGGACCAGAGCGATCGGGGGAAAAGCGTAAAGAAGGAGGCTGGGCCAGTCGTGGGCCAGCGCATCTGTGTCCTTTGAAAAATAAGTTGGGCAATGAGAGTTGCTTTCTGAGGCGAAGAGGTCGACCTCTGCCTTCCCGAAAATCTCCCAGATTTTGAGAACCGTCTGGGGATGGAGCATCCACTCGTCCGAGGGGACGTTGCTCCGCGAAAGCATGTCTGCTCCCAGATTCGACTTGCCAGGTATGTGTGTCGCCTTGAGCGATTGCAACCTGGGTAATGCCCATTCCAAGAGGCGCTTTGCCAGCATGTAGAGGCGGCTGGACGAAATGCCACCTTGGTGATTTATGTAGGACACCACTGTCATGCTGTCCGACTGGACTAAGACATGGCGCCCTTCCAGGATCGCCTGAAACGATCGAAGGGCTCGTTCTACCGCCAGCATCTCGAGGCAGTTGATATGGAGATGGCTGTCCTCGTGCGACCACGAGCCGAAGGCTGGTCTGCCCTCGACACAGAGCGCCCCAACCCAGGTTGGACGCATCTGTTGAGACCACCGTCCTTCTGGAAACCGCCTGTAGGGGTACTCCACGGCTGAACCAAACAGGGTTCATCCAAGGTTCCAGGGCTGCTAGACAGGCCTGGTTGACTCTGACGCGAAAGCGGCCGTGCCGCCAAGCGTGAGGTGGGACCCGGAGTTTCAGCCAGTATTGCAGGGGCCGCATTCGTAGGAGGCCAAGCTGTAAAACTGGGGAGGCGGAAGCCATCAGCCCTAGCATCCTCTGAAAGAACTTCAGAGGGAAACAGGCCTTGTTCCTGACAGAGGCCGCGAGCTGCTGAAGTACCAGAGCGCGTTCTGGTGATATGACCGCCCTCATGCGGACTGAGTCGAAAACCACTCCCAGGAACATAATACGTTGGCTGGGGAGCAGTGAGCTCTTGGCAAAATTGACCCTGAGTCCTAGGCACTCTAAGTGGCTCAGGAGCACAGATCTGTGGTGGTCTAGCTCGGTTCGCGACTGGGCTAGAATGAGCCAGTCGTCGAGATAGTTCAGAATGCGGATTCCCATCTGTCTCAAAGGGGAAAGTGCCGCGTTCATGCACTTCGTGAAAGTGCGTGGAGCTAGAGACAGCCCAAAGGGAAGGACTGCATATTGGTAAGCCACACCCTCGAACGCGAATCTCAAGAATCGTCTGTGATGTGGGGCTATCTGGATGTGAAAGTAAGCGTCTTTCAGATCCAGCGAGAAGAACCAGTCCTCGGGGCAAATCTGCGTGAGGATCTGCTTCAGTGTCAACATCCTGAACTTCCGTTTCATGAGGGAGAGGTTCAGGAGTCTGAGGTCTAAGATGGGTCTGAGACCGGCATCTTTCTTGGGGACAAGGAAATAACGGCTGTAGAACCCCGACCCGCTTTCTGAGGGAGGAACCATCTCTATGGCTCCCTTCCTCAACAGCGTCAGCACTTCGGTGCGGAGGACTTGGGCGTCGTCCGGCTTTACCAAAGTGGGAATCACCCCGCGAAAACGTGGGGGTCTCCGGGCGAACTGCAGTGAGTAGCCGCATTTTATTATTCCCAACACCCACTTGGACACTCCGGGGATGGCCTGCCAGGCCTCGGCCCGCGTGACAAGGGGCTGGATAATGTCGGGTGGCAGGCCACTGATTAGGGGCCTGAACACTGACAAGTGTGGAAGAGGAAAATTGCTCTCTTTTAGAAAATGTGAAATCTTTATTGTGTTTGCCATAACAACAGTGCTTTGTGTGGACGCAAGAACGGTGGGCCCAGGTCGCATAGCCGGCAGGCAAGAGAGCTTCTGGGGTGGTCCAGCCGTGGCGGGACTTTGCTCTTTCCTCTTCCTTCCCAAACGATCAGGAGGATTTAGAGTGCGTCGGGTCCAGCACAATCCTCTGCCGGGGGCCCTGACGTCCAGGCGGTTTAGCGCGCTTGGTGGGGCGAGCTGGGTGCTGCTCCTTAGGGGGCGCCACCTGGGGGGCAGAAGGGACAGGTTTGCTCTGGCGCGGAGTCGGCGCAGTCCTGGGGCGACTCGGGGCGGAGGTGGAGCGCTTGGGCAGGAAGTGCCGCATAGCCTGGGACGACTTCTGTGCTGCGGTGAAGCGCTCCGTAAACCCTTCTACGGCCGGCCCGAAGAGACCGGATGGAGAGACTGGGGCATCTAGAAAGGCCACTTTGTCGCTCTCCTTAATCTCAGTGAGATTAAGCCAGAGGTGGCGCTCCAGCACAACCAGGTTGGCCATGGATCGTCCAATGGCTTGGGCCGTGGTTTTTGTGGCGCGCAGGGCCAGATCTGTGGCGCTGCGGAGGTCGCAAAAAGCAGGTTCACTAGGGCTCGACTCATCCAGGGAACGGAGAAGCTTTGCCTGGAACACCTGTAGAATGGCCATGGTGTGT
>NW_026869680.1:0-5000 GCF_030014155.1 Tachysurus vachellii
AGATTGATAAATCCCTCATTAACCACAAATTAAATCTCTTTTTTGTTTTTTCAATAATTGGTTCAAAATTTAACTGGCTTCTTTGTTTATGATTTTTGCAAATGACTATACCCAGATAAGTTAACTGGTGTTTAATTGGAATACCTTCTATATGCGTAAGGGAGCAAGCTTTTATGGAAAACAATGCAGATTTATCTAGATTCATCTTAAGACCCGAGGCAACAGAGAATTCCTCAATAACTCTAATTACAACTGGAACCTCAATTTTGTTTTTTAGAAAAATAGCCGTGTCATCAGCAAACTGACTAAGTTTAAATTCTGCACCTAAAGCACTGATACCATTAAATTGACTTTTTTTTAATATGTACTGCCAAAACTTGAGTGACTAACAAAAATAAAAAAGGAGAAAGAGGGCATCCTTGCCTAATTCCACAATTAATATCAAACCTTTGTGAAGTTCCACCAGCAAGTTTAACCGAGCTATTACATCCCTTATATAATGTTTTTACTGCTTTTATAAACATATCACCAAAACCCAACAACTTAATAACTTTGAAAATAAAATCATGATTAACAGTATCAAAAGCCTTATAGAAGTCAATAAACAAAATAAAACTGTCATCATTTATAAGGTGATTATAATCAATCATATCCAAGACCAGCCTAATATTATTCCTAATATGACGGCCTTGCATAAAACCAGACTGGTCCTCATCTATGAGTTTGTTTAAACCTTGTTTCAATCTTCTTACAAAAATCATCGCAAACAATTTACTGTCATTATTGAGCAAACTAATTGGTCCCCAATTATCGATAAGCAATTTATCTTTGTTAGGTTTGGGAATCAATGTTATGACACCTTGTTTTAATGAAGCTGGCAATTCACCTCTATTTATTGCTTCTACAAAAACTAATAATAAAAAAGGTGAAAGTTCCTTGGAAAAGGTCCTGTAGAACTCCCCTGTTAACCCATCATTGCCTGGTGATTTATTGCTTTTTAGCAGGTTAATACACTCTCTCAACTCCTCAATATTAATTTCCCTATCACACAAGCACAAAGATTCCTGATCTATTTTTTTGATGTCACTCATAAATTTTATTAAAAAACTATCAATACTGGAAGTGGTCAAGGTGGAGGAATACAAATTACTATAAAACTGGGCTACATACTTTGAAATAACTGAATGATTAGCTACAATTACGCCGTTTATCATTAATTTTGAAACTAAGGCAAATTCACAGTTTCTCTTCTCAAGGCCAAAAAAATATTTAGTATTTTTTCCCCCCTTTTTCTAACCATTTAAGTCTAGATCGCACAAATGCGATCACAAATTTTCTAACCATTTAAGTCTAGATCGCACAAATGCTCCTCCTGCTTTTTCCTCATATGTTCTCTAATTCAGTTTGTAATACATTTAATTTCTCAATCTCTAACACTCAATGCTTCCTTTTTTGTTTTACTCAAATTTAAATTTTCCTCAATAACGGATTTCTAGTTCATTCTTTTACATTTTGCTACAAGTTTTCCTTGGTTAATAGCTGCTGTTCTAATGTCAAACTTCATTAGTTATCAGTATTTTCCATACAAGTTTTCTGTACATGCAACTGCCCAATATTTTCCAATAATTTGTTTAATTTGTATCTTGAAGCCTTCATTTTCTAGCAGTTTACTATGTAATTTCCAATAATTACTATTTCTTTTACCTGATTTACCCTGCATCAAATCCATATCAATAAATATTCCTTTATGATCTGTCATTATACATGGTTCAATCAGGACTGAAGTCACACTATTAATTATATTGTTAGACACTAACCAATAATCAATACGTGAGCACAGTGATGTATCCTTATTACTCCATGTATATTCCACCCCGTTTGGATTTTTATATCGCCATACATCTATAATACCCAATCTAGAACATACATTGACCAGTTCACTACTAGGGCCAGGATATCTTTTAGGAGGCCATCTATCAAGTGTTTCATCAAACACGGTATTAAAATCCCCTCCCCATACAATTTTGGCCAAAGGATATATGACAATAAAATGCTGAATTCTAGACTCAATGTGTGAAAAAAGTATATTATTGTTGGCTTTGTTGTTGGTGGCATAACAATTAACCAAAACCCGTTGTCCTTTACTATAACAAGTAGTATCCATTTTCCACAATCATCCTTTTCAAACCCTAATATCTGCCCGGTAAATCTATCTTGTAAAATAGCGACACCTGCCGATCGATTACTACCAAATGATAACCAAATTTCTTTTCCCCATTGACTTTTCCAAAATTTAGCATCTGAAGAACATGCATGTGTCTCCTGGATTAAACAAAAATCTGCATTTTTTCCCTTGCAATATAAAAACAAAGCTTTTCTTTTCAAATGATCACGAATACCTCTGGCATTGATAGAAAAAACAGAAAGTGACATGGAAAGAACAAATAATTACAAAGATTAACCACAAGAGTAAATAAAGAACTTAAACTTTAAACTTCCTCACATGTGGGATTCCCACAAATATTCTATATCAACAAACTACAATAGTTGCAAACATCTTAATAGAACATAAGTTACATATTATTATAGCCAACATATCCAATATCAACACTTACATCCATACAGTAAAGTTAAGTCTTTACTGTCTGCTTCAGACATTAGTTACATCATTGCTAGTTTATCTATTTCCTTCTTCAAAACAAATTTCTCCCCCATCCACAAACGCCCTTGCTCCGCTGAAATATGCATTCTTGCCCTCCTTCCTTGCTTTCTCAACAGCCGGCCAAAGACGATTCCGTGCTTCCCTGTCCGATACAGTCAAGTCCTCTTTGAAGCGTAGCCCTTTACTGATTAGGTACTCGTTGTTTTTGGAATTCTTCCATATAAAATCTCTGGCAGTACGAGATATGAACCTCATAATAATCGGTCTTGGATTAGCTGTTCTGCCTTTATCCGAAGTTTTCAAACTACCAAGACGATGCGCCACATCCAGAGAGTCTGTTATCATATGTTTGTCTGTACCCGAAACCAGCACCTTACATATCTCCATGACTCTCATTTTCACATTTTCAGTAGATTGCTCGGACAGCCCGTATAAACGAAGGCACCATCTGCGGCTGTAGCGTTCCTGGTCCTGAATTTTTGCGTTCATTTCACTGACCCTTTTCTCCAGACGTGCATTCGCATTTTTCAGGTTTTCATTTTCCTTCTGCAGCCCCATTACATCATCGTGCACTGAAGTAAGAGATTTGCCTAACTCTTCTATGTTGGATGAATTCTGCTTTACCATTTTTTCAATCTGATCGGATCTCTCGTTAATCTTTTCGGGAAGAATTCGGATGATGTTTTCTTGCACATCGCTCAAAGAGAGTTCCTTTTCTTTAGCCGAGCTGACATTTCTTTGCCGTTTTGGAGCCTGATTTTTGTTTGGTGCGTTCGGACAGGAATCACAATCTCCTCCTGTCTTCACTTTACAGGCATACGAATGAATTTCGTTAAAGTTCCTTTTCTCATTTACAGACTCAACCTCCATCTCTGCACCAACATGAGCACCCTCCGCCATTTTTAAATGTGTACAACACCACTTCGGAAAACTTTGTAAAAAAAAAAGTTTGCACTGTCCAAATACACGATTGTTTATATTTACACCAACCAGTAACAATCTTAGATATGTTATTTAGCAACTATGCGAATATTATACCCTCATTTATGAGAAATACCCTCTTCTTCCTCAGCTTACAAAACCACGACCTCACCGGGCGCCATCTTGAAAAACCCCTTATAATTTCATTGTGAAGCCCAAAACTAATAACCTTATGACACGGGTGACGTCACAGTTCTTTTGGGTCCACCAAGAGAACACACTTAGAACATCTGGCTTAGAAACAGTAGGAAACACACTACAAGAACAACGAGCTAGTTAGTGATCTTTCACAATGCTCTGCTGCCCGTGTTTGTGGTGGAAGGTAAGAAAAAGTTTCATTCAGAAACAAATAACGGTCTAAATTAGAAGATTGTTGATTCAAATATATTTATAATGAGAGAATTAACTGAAATATATTAACACTGAGATGCAATCGGTACAATAATCATATAATGCATCATACATATATATACGTATATATATATATATACGTATATATATATATATATATATATATATATATATATATATATATATATATATATATATATATATATATATACGTATATATATATATATACGTATATATATATATATATATATATATATATATATATATATATATATATATATATATATATATATATATATATATACGTATATATATGTATATATACGTATATATATATATATATACGTATATATATGTATGATGCATTATATGATTATTGTACCGATTGCATCTCAGTGTTAATATATTTCAGTTAATTCTCTCATTATAAATATATTTGAATCAACAATCTTCTAATTTAGACCGTTATTTGTTTCTGAATGAAACTTTTTCTTACCTTCCACCACAAACACGGGCAGCAGAGCATTGTGAAAGATCACTAACTAGCTCGTTGTTCTTGTAGTGTGTTTCCTACTGTTTCTAAGCCAGATGTTCTAAGTGTGTTCTCTTGGTGGACCCAAAAGAACTGTGACGTCACCCGTGTCATAAGGTTATTAGTTTTGGGCTTCACAATGAAATTATAAGGGGTTTTTCAAGATGGCGCCCGGTGAGGTCGTATATATACACATATATATATATATATATATATATATGTGTATATATATATATATATATATATATATATATATATATATATATATATATATACACATACACACACACACACACACAACATGACTGAGTTTAGATATTACTAAGTGCTCAATAAAATACTAATTGGGCGTCTAATTGTAAATTAACTTATATGTAGTTTCACTTTGGACATACTATTTGAAATAAAAGAAAAAAGAGAATATCAAAAATACATAATTTTAATACATAATTTTAATAGAAGCAATAATACAA
>NW_026869681.1:2500-4785 GCF_030014155.1 Tachysurus vachellii
GGGTTAGGGTTAGGGTTAGGGTTAGGGTTAGGGTTAGGGTTAGGGTTAGGGTTAGGGTTAGGGTTAGGGTTAGGGTTAGGGTTAGGGTTAGGGTTAGGGTTAGGGTTAGGGTTAGGGTTAGGGTTAGGGTTAGGGTTAGGGTTAGGGTTAGGGTTAGGGTTAGGGTTAGGGTTAGGGTTAGGGTTAGGGTTAGGGTTAGGGTTAGGGTTAGGGTTAGGGTTAGGGTTAGGGTTAGGGTTAGGGTTAGGGTTAGGGTTAGGGTTAGGGTTAGGGTTAGGGTTAGGGTTAGGGTTAGGGTTAGGGTTAGGGTTAGGGTTAGGGTTAGGGTTAGGGTTAGGGTTAGGGTTAGGGTTAGGGTTAGGGTTAGGGTTAGGGTTAGGGTTAGGGTTAGGGTTAGGGTTAGGGTTAGGGTTAGGGTTAGGGTTAGGGTTAGGGTTAGGGTTAGGGTTAGGGTTAGGGTTAGGGTTAGGGTTAGGGTTAGGGTTAGGGTTAGGGTTAGGGTTAGGGTTAGGGTTAGGGTTAGGGTTAGGGTTAGGGTTAGGGTTAGGGTTAGGGTTAGGGTTAGGGTTAGGGTTAGGGTTAGGGTTAGGGTTAGGGTTAGGGTTAGGGTTAGGGTTAGGGTTAGGGTTAGGGTTAGGGTTAGGGTTAGGGTTAGGGTTAGGGTTAGGGTTAGGGTTAGGGTTAGGGTTAGGGTTAGGGTTAGGGTTAGGGTTAGGGTTAGGGTTAGGGTTAGGGTTAGGGTTAGGGTTAGGGTTAGGGTTAGGGTTAGGGTTAGGGTTAGGGTTAGGGTTAGGGTTAGGGTTAGGGTTAGGGTTAGGGTTAGGGTTAGGGTTAGGGTTAGGGTTAGGGTTAGGGTTAGGGTTAGGGTTAGGGTTAGGGTTAGGTTAGGGTTAGGGTTAGGGTTAGGGTTAGGGTTAGGGTTAGGGTTAGGGTTAGGGTTAGGGTTAGGGTTAGGGTTAGGGTTAGGGTTAGGGTTAGGGTTATGGTAAGGGATCGGGATAACGGTTAAGGGATACTGTTATAGGGTTATGGAACGTTGGAACGGTACGTTGAAACGGTACTTTAAGGGAACGGGTAGGGTTACGGGAACGGTAACGGAAAGTGTAACTGTGAACTGTAACGTTGAAGGTGATCGTGAACGTGAACGTGTACTTTAAGGGTAATGGGTAAAGGTAACGGTGAACGGTAAAGTGTACTTGACTTGAACGTTGAACGTGAACGGTAACTTTAACTTTAACTTTAACTGTAACTTAACTTTAACGTAACGGTAACGTAAACTTGAAACTGTAACTTAGCTTAAACTTTTAATCTGTTAACTTGAACTGAAACTTTAAGACGTTAACTGGAACTTTAACGTAACTCTGAACTTTAACGTTTTCCTGGAACAGTACTTTAAACTTTAACGAGTAACTTTAACTGAACTGTTAACTGTTAACTTTAACTGTTAAACCTTGAACTGTGTAAACTTTAACTGTTACGAGGGAACTAACACACACCCCACCCCCCCCGATGCTTCGGTGCCCCGATCGCGCACCCCCAACCCCCACCCCGAACCCCCCACCCCCCCCCCCCACCCCCACACCCCCCCCCCCCCCCACCCCCCCCACACCCCACACCCCCAACCCCCAACCCCCACCCCCCCCCCCACACCCCCACCCCCCACCTCCCCCTCCCCGCCCCCCCCACTCCCCACCCCACCCCCTCCCCACCCCCACCCCCACCCCCCTCCCCGCCCCCCACACCGACCCCCAACCCCGACCCCCCACCCCGACCCCCACCCCCACCCCCACCCCCAACCCCAAACCCCACCCTCCCCCACCCCCCCCCCACCCCCACACCCCAACCCCACACCCTCACCCCACCCCCCACACCCAACCCACACCCAACCCCTCACCCAACCCTACCCCAACCCCAACCCCAACCCCAAACCCACACCCTCACCCTCCCCCACCCCCACCCCCACCACCCACTCCAAACCCACACCCTACACCCAAACCCAAACCACCCCCCTAACCCCCACCACCCACACCCTCACCACCCCCCACACCCAAACCCAAACCCTAACCCTACCCCTAACCACTCACCCAAACCCCCCCCAATCCCCTCCACCCCACAACACCCACACCCAAACACACCCAAACCCAACCCCTAACCCAACCCTACACCCACACCCTCACCCAAACCCACACCCTAACCCTCACCTCACCCCACCACCCAACCCCCAAACCCTCACCCCACCCCCCCCAAACCCAAACCCACACCCAACCCAACCCCAAACCAAACCC
>NW_026869682.1:0-4637 GCF_030014155.1 Tachysurus vachellii
CATAACCCTAACCCTAACCCTAACCCTAACCCTAACCCTAACCCTAACCCTAACCCTAACCCTAACCCTAACCCTAACCCTAACCCTAACCCTAACCCTAACCCTAACCCTAACCCTAACCCTAACCCTAACCCTAACCCTAACCCTAACCCTAACCCTAACCCTAACCCTAACCCTAACCCTAACCCTAACCCTAACCCTAACCCTAACCCTAACCCTAACCCTAACCCTAACCCTAACCCTAACCCTAACCCTAACCCTAACCCTAACCCTAACCCTAACCTAACCCTAACCCTAACCCTAACCCTAACACAACCTAACCCTAACCCTAACCCTAACCCTAACCCTAACCCTAACCCTAACCCTAACCCTAACCCTAACCCTAACCCTAACCCTAACCCTAACCCTAACCCTAACCCTAACCCTAACCCTAACCCTAACCCTAACCCTAACCCTAACCCTAACCCTAACCCTAACCCTAACCCTAACCCTAACCCTAACCCTAACCCTAACCCTAACCCTAACCCTAACCCTAACCCTAACCCTAACCCTAACCCTAACCCTAACCCTAACCCTAACCCTAACCCTAACCCTAACCCTAACCCTAACCCTAACCCTAACCCTAACCCTAACCCTAACCCTAACCCTAACCCTAACCCTAACCCTAACCCTAACCCTAACCCTAACCCTAACCCTAACCCTAACCCTAACCCTAACCCTAACCCTAACCCTAACCCTAACCCTAACCCTAACCCTAACCCTAACCCTAACCCTAACCCTAACCCTAACCCTAACCCTAACCCTAACCCTAACCCTAACCCTAACCCTAACCCTAACCCTAACCCTAACCCTAACCCTAACCCTAACCCTAACCCTAACCCTAACCCTAACCCTAACCCTAACCCTAACCCTAACCCTAACCCTAACCCTAACCCTAACCCTAACCCTAACCCTAACCCTAACCCTAACCCTAACCCTAACCCTAACCCTAACCCTAACCCTAACCCTAACCCTAACCCTAACCCTAACCCTAACCCTAACCCTAACCCTAACCCTAACCCTAACCCTAACCCTAACCCTAACCCTAACCCTAACCCTAACCCTAACCCTAACCCTAACCCTAACCCTAACCCTAACCCTAACCCTAACCCTAACCCTAACCCTAACCCTAACCCTAACCCTAACCCTAACCCTAACCCTAACCCTAACCCTAACCCTAACCCTAACCCTAACCCTAACCCTAACCCTAACCCTAACCCTAACCCTAACCCTAACCCTAACCCTAACCCTAACCCTAACCCTAACCCTAACCCTAACCCTAACCCTAACCCTAACCCTAACCCTAACCCTAACCCTAACCCTAACCCTAACCCTAACCCTAACCCTAACCCTAACCCTAACCCTAACCCTAACCCTAACCCTAACCCTAACCCTAACCCTAACCCTAACCCTAACCCTAACCCTAACCCTAACCCTAACCCTAACCCTAACCCTAACCCTAACCCTAACCCTAACCCTAACCCTAACCCTAACCCTAACCCTAACCCTAACCCTAACCCTAACCCTAACCCTAACCCTAACCCTAACCCTAACCCTAACCCTAACCCTAACCCTAACCCTAACCCTAACCCTAACCCTAACCCTAACCCTAACCCTAACCCTAACCCTAACCCTAACCCTAACCCTAACCCTAACCCTAACCCTAACCCTAACCCTAACCCTAACCCTAACCCTAACCCTAACCCTAACCCTAACCCTAACCCTAACCCTAACCCTAACCCTAACCCTAACCCTAACCCTAACCCTAACCCTAACCCTAACCCTAACCCTAACCCTAACCCTAACCCTAACCCTAACCCTAACCCTAACCCTAACCCTAACCCTAACCCTAACCCTAACCCTAACCCTAACCCTAACCCTAACCCTAACCCTAACCCTAACCCTAACCCTAACCCTAACCCTAACCCTAACCCTAACCCTAACCCTAACCCTAACCCTAACCCTAACCCTAACCCTAACCCTAACCCTAACCCTAACCCTAACCCTAACCCTAACCCTAACCCTAACCCTAACCCTAACCCTAACCCTAACCCTAACCCTAACCCTAACCCTAACCCTAACCCTAACCCTAACCCTAACCCTAACCCTAACCCTAACCCTAACCCTAACCCTAACCCTAACCCTAACCCTAACCCTAACCCTAACCCTAACCCTAACCCTAACCCTAACCCTAACCCTAACCCTAACCCTAACCCTAACCCTAACCCTAACCCTAACCCTAACCCTAACCCTAACCCTAACCCTAACCCTAACCCTAACCCTAACCCTAACCCTAACCCTAACCCTAACCCTAACCCTAACCCTAACCCTAACCCTAACCCTAACCCTAACCCTAACCCTAACCCTAACCCTAACCCTAACCCTAACCCTAACCCTAACCCTAACCCTAACCCTAACCCTAACCCTAACCCTAACCCTAACCCTAACCCTAACCCTAACCCTAACCCTAACCCTAACCCTAACCCTAACCCTAACCCTAACCCTAACCCTAACCCTAACCCTAACCCTAACCCTAACCCTAACCCTAACCCTAACCCTAACCCTAACCCTAACCCTAACCCTAACCCTAACCCTAACCCTAACCCTAACCCTAACCCTAACCCTAACCCTAACCCTAACCCTAACCCTAACCCTAACCCTAACCCTAACCCTAACCCTAACCCTAACCCTAACCCTAACCCTAACCCTAACCCCTAACCCTAACCCTAACCCTAACCCTAACCCTAACCCTAACCCTAACCCCTAACCCTAACCCTAACCCTAACCCTAACCCTAACCCTAACCCTAGCCCTAAACATAACCAGAGATTTAAAGCGCGTTCGTAACCCTAATTTTTCGAACCGTAAACCTAACCTTTAGCCCTAAACATAACCTTAGGCGTCGTCTGAGGTCGGAACCCTAATTCAGACCGACCTCCAACTCTAGAAGAGCGCTTTAAGCTCGTAACTCTAAATAGGCGATGTTTTTTCGTTCGTCGTGACGGTGGTGGCCGAAAACGAGGCCCGAGTGGCAGGCCCGTGCACAACGTTGGTTCTGGTTCACTCCCGGAGCCACGGTCTTTTCCCCTAACCTAACCCAGCCAGTGCCGCCCTCGGACACCTCGTTGGAAGCCATCTCCACGTGACGCGTGATCCTGGTGGGCAGAGGTTAAAAAACTTTAACTGTTAACCTCAGTAAAATAAACAAAACGTAATGTCTTGATATACACACCCACCGAGGCACCCCATTAGTTGGGGGCGACAGTTTCGATGCTCATTCATGAGCGCGTGCTGTAGCGATCGGGCCGAATGACACGGGCGATCCGTGCTCTATGGGCGGCCGAACAGACAGGCGCCGGGGCGTAAGCGCGAGGGATATAAGAGGGACGGGAAGCGTAAGCGCATCGTAGTCTCAAGGGTCATGGGTTACGTTTCCGGAGCACGGTTTGGGATTAGCCCGAATCTAGCGTAGGGGTCTGCCGCCCTCGACGCAGGATACCGAGGAGAAAGGCCAAGAATGACCCATGACTTTTCTCGTGCCACCCTCAGAGGTCTGGTCCACCCTGAAGGGAACGGCGATCGTTAGCTTAGGCTCTGGTTGCGTGCCTCGACCACCGAGCAGATGCCCGCTTCGTATTGCCCTTAATAGATCTCCGCTGGCCTTGTAGCGACCCTAAAATAGGCGCCCGCCGGCCCAATCTTACCCCGTTCAGAGCGTTAAAGCTCAGGCATGAATACGGAGATTCAAGAAATAGGCGTCGTAGGTTATTAGGCCTAAAATTAATTTAATTAAAATAACTTAATTAATTTTCTAAATAGGTTAATAATCACGGATTAGATTTAAAATAAGGGGGAGATGGTAACTACGCTCCATCCTGCTAAAATAATGTTTGGACCGGAAACTTAGGCCTGAACTTTAAATTAGAGGCGTTTATTAGCTATTTTAATTTAAATTAGTAAACTTTTATCTTAGCAGCGATCCAAAATCTCTTTAAATTCCACTTTAGACGGGCTTTGACCCATTTCCAACCAGTTAAATGGTGTTTAAGGGGTTTTAGACCTATAATTTGCATAACTCCGCCCATAAAGTCAATTTTGGAGTACATTTTAACTAATAACTCCAGAAGGACAAAAGATAGAGAAAAAGCGTTTTTTGCGGCGTGTTAGACATAATAAAATATATAAACTACAATATAAAGTGAAAATTCACCCTCGGTGAGAAAATTAGGCCGACTAAGGATCTGGACTGGCCTCCCACTGAAAAAAGCTTAACTTGGCTGGGAATTATACTGTCTTTTTGAGAGATTTTTCCTAGAGGGCTACCCAGTAGAAGCTTGTTGACCTGGTTCGGGGTCATCCGCTGGGATCTGTGGGCTCAACATATGCTTCGCGGGGCGCAGCACTCTGCCCGTGTGGTCCCGGAAACCTGGCGGTGTTAACAAAAAGGGCCACTGGCAGAGAGGTGAGTCACGGTCTTCTACCTGTCTTCACCTTGTTTAAATGTGTTGAAAATGTTTATTGTGTGACGGTTCAGGTATGATAGTAATGTTCAGCTTTAACACCATAGTGGTAAATAGGGCTTTAAATTTAGACATTTGT
>NW_026869683.1:0-3000 GCF_030014155.1 Tachysurus vachellii
TTACCTTTTTAGGATCCTCTTTCAATACTTACCGCCATCCATGTAGATTAGACAGTCCATTCCATCCACAGGGAGTTCCTGGAGACCTGCAATGAAGAAAGTAAATAAATAAATAAATAAATTTATAAATAAAGAATTAAATCAATACATCAATTAAACCTACCCGGATTTATGCTTTTCACAATTTTCACACATTCCTTTTTTCCCCTTTTTTTTCCTTTTTTGTTTACTGTCCCCATCCAGGTTTCTTTAGGCCAGTGCACCAAAAGGGACCTTCCCTTTATTAAACATCTTTTATCTTAAACCTAACCCTAACCCTAACCCCTAACCCCTAACCCTAATCCTAATCCTAGCCCTAACCCCAACCCTAATCCTAACCCTAACCCCAACCCCAAATCCTAGCCCTAATCCTAACCCCAACCCTAATCCTAACCCTACCCCAACCCCAACCCTAACCCTAACCCCAACCCTAATCCTAACCTCAGTCCTGAAACCCAACCCCAATCCTAAAGTAGGGCCCCGACCTTAAGCCCTAACTCTAACCCTAATTCCTGGCTTTACACTTGTATGAAAACTAATATTTTTTTTGAAGAGGGGTATTTCTTAATCCTAGCTTGTTTTAGTTAATTATTTGGGTACGTTCAAGTATATGTTGATCTATTTATTTTCTTTGTCTAATACTAGTTTTTATATGTTTCTGTGTATAGATGTGTACATGTACATATGTATATGCATATGTTTTGTTATTTAGTATAACTTATTTTATATATTACATATTATATATTATATATTGTATATTATTTTTATAGATTTATATATATATATATATATATATATATATATATATATATATATATATATATATATATATATATATTTTAAGTATAAAACGGTATATAACATTAAATAATAGAATTTGTTATTATGATTTATTATATATTATTAGGTTATATCATCATTTTTTTTCATTAATAACACCCTGCTCTATATATGTTTTATATCTTACTATTTTTCATAACAAAAAAAAGGGAAGGAACATTTGGCCAACAAAAAAGATTTGGGAGAGAAAAGGGAGGGGCCGCGTGTGTGTGTGTGAGGGAGGCTGTATACAGGGGAGAGGAACAGAGGCTGCTCATTTCGGGTTTGGCTTTTGACAGAGCAACATCTCCTTATTGTTTGATGCCTGTAGCCAAACTTTTTTTTCCATTATTATTGGTGATTGTGCCCTAGCCTGAAGAAGACCGTAGCGGTCGAAACGTCGCGACAGGGCACAGTTTTTTTTGGGGAGTTTTCAGTTTTGATGCTGTTTTAGTTTGATTTTTCGTTTTGGATTATTGAAAACATTTCATTTAGTTACTTTACATTCTTAAAATTGAAAAAAACAACATAAAAATACAAAAACCAAAAAAAAGTAATAACAAAACAATAAAAACAATATTTTCATTTGTTTAAAACATTTTATTGTCACAGACAGAGATAAGTTTTGGTTGTTCATGAGCCATAGGGCTCAACAGCAGTGGACGGAGGTCCGCTACAATAGACGGGGAGTATCTTCCCGTAGCACGGTTTCTCAGGCACGGCCCGGGGATCGATGGAGAGCGGAATCACGAGGGATGGCCTGTGCATTTCCGGTCCCTCGAGAGGGGGTACCGGTTCCTTGCTTTTTCCCTAACCCTAACCCTAACCTTAACCTAACACCTAACCCTCAATTCCCTCTTTTTCTTGACCCCTATACCTTTTCCTATCCCTAACCTTAACCTTTCTTGTCTTTCTCTTCCCCCCCCTCATTCCCCTGCCCTGCTAAACCCCCCCCCTTTTTTTCCCTCTACCTCTCCCTCTGTATACAAATTCTCCTTAAAAATCATCATTTTCAATACTTACCTTCAGAGGATCCTCTTTCAATACTTACCGCCATCCATCTAGATAAGACAGTACATTCCACCCACAGTGGGTTCCTGGAGACCTGTAATGAAGAAAATAAATAAATTAATTAATTAATAATTAAACCAAAAGATTAATTAATCAAACCTACCTGGAGGTATGGAAACAATTAAAATTTAAGGGGGGAAAGAGTCTCTTTGGATGTGCCCGTGCCCAAAAATCCTTAGGATCCTGTTCTAAACATTTTTGCAAAAAACCTAACCCTAACCCTAAACCCTAACCCTAAAAACCTAGCCCTAAACCTAAACCTTAACCCTAGCCAACGCCTAACCCTAAAACTTAGCCCTAAACCTAACCTTAACCCTAACCATAACCTAATCTTAAAACCTGGTCCTAAAACTAACTTCCAACCCTAACCGCTGCCTAATCCTAATACCTAGCCCTAACCCTAACCTTAACCATAACCGATAAACTCCAATTCGGACCGCTAGGCTAACCAGACTCTAAATCCTTAAACCCAACCAATCTGGCCCCTAAAAATCCCCCAACATTACAATTTGGCTCTAATATACCTAAAAACAAAATCCAAAAACTATTTGTATAATCCTAAAAGATAACTTTTAAAATTGACCCAAAAACAACTTGAATTGGATCTAAAAGCTCTAAATCTAAAACAGACCTAATACGTAGAACTTGATTACCTAATTCGACCTAATTCGTTAATTAACTTGATTGATTAATAATTATAATTAATTAATTAATATACTTGTTAGATTAATGTAGCTTATTAATTGATTGATTGGTTAATGGTTCAAATTAATTTGTCAATTAATTTAATTGATTAAAATTAAATAAACCTGATTGGGATAATTTTAATTTGGACTAATACGCTAATCCGGACTCTGTTTCCTTGACGACGCAATTTGGCTCTAAATGCCCCTAATCAAAACTCTAAAATATTTATCATGCAATACAATCCGTAAAAATTAAAAAATTAACCCAAACCCGCTTGAAATTGAAATTAGGACCCTAAATCTAAATAAAATCACCCAAAACCTAATTAGAATCGTTCCAATTTGGAATACTACACTAATCCGGACTCCAAATCATAATTTTTAT